>NW_021633205.1:0-39182 GCF_004799145.2 Neltuma alba
TTTTTGAAATTTCCTAATGAAATAAAGACTGTTAAAAACTACGAGAAAAAAATATAAGTATAATCATAAAAGAAAAGGGAGCTATGGATTCATGGATATGATTAACCTTATTCTTCATCCTTCATATGATGCAAGGAAAATATATGACTAGTTTTTATATAATGTCAATTCTTATATAATGTTATCACGAGAATGTATCAATAAATTATGAAACAAAATCCTAAAAGTTAAAAAAAAGGCCTAGGCAAAAACTATCTACGGTTTATCTTTAATGTTCTATATCTTTTCTTCCATTGTCTGCATGAATGCTTTCTTCCATGTTTTGTAATGCAAGTTCTTATTTTTCAAATATGTTTTCCAGTAAGTTCTTAATCTTAGTTTCTCCCATAAACTATTCTTTATAATGCCAAGCCTCTGATACCCTACGCATATTCTAAATAAGGTCATCAATACCAAAGAGGGAGGTTGCAATTTTTAAGGCATAGTAGGGTTCACTTTCACTTTGTCTAAAATCTAGCTCTGATAAAAGACTGTGTACCATGTTTAATTGTTGATAATTGGTTTTAAAATTTATTTATTTAGTTATTATAAAAAGACAGGACGGATCGAATAGTTACTGTTGTAAGTTCTTGGCCAACTTGCCCCATTCCCATGTTTAATTAACAATTGGCAAAAAGCAGACTGCCTATAACTTGACCGCTTCATATAATTTATTATGCGTTCACACTTGCTTTCACATTGATAATCTGACAGTTTGTTTCTTGGGTGAAGTAGTTAAACAACCCACAGTTTAATAGTTTAATTATCTCCATTTCCATTAGATATACTTTATAGTATGTCCTATCTATAAAATATTGAAGTTTAATTTAAACTTCCAATGTAGTCTCTCCAGTTCTTTTTATCAAATATTTTTAACCAAATTACACACTTTAAGAAAACAGTTAAAACTAATTAAAACAAATAAATATGTAAAATTGAACTTATTTTTTTAAGTATACTCTTATTTATTAAAGGGGCAAATAAGAAAGAGAAGTATTAGTGGTGACCAAACACGTAGAAGGCATAAGGTAATCAACACATAATTTCATTAATCATTATAAGAGAGGAATAAACTAGATCTAATCCATACAATAGCTCAAAGCAACCCGATAACAAAGAGTTTAGCTGCTCATAACCCAAAATGAATCAAAACTATACAAATACACCAGATTCAAAGTAGAAAAGAGAACGAAACCAGGAAAATCAAGCGGAATCCTAAGAATCTCTTCAAGAATCTACTCTAACAATGCTCCAAGACTCTTCCAAACCTCTTTCTCCCAAGCCCTAGAAGGGTGAAATCACCCCTCTGGTCTAGAAAGCACAGCTGTTGCGTTTCTCCCTCTTTTTAACCCTAAAAACACATAAGTAATAATCGAAGTGTACAGCAGTAGATTTTTTTCATTCACTCTGAGTTGGCCATGGCGACTTAACAACAAATAGCCATGCCAAACCAACAACGAATACGCATGAAAATGGGAGTTGGGAGCTTTCTTCATTAGTCTTCAAAGATCTTCCATGCTTCCTTCTAGCTATTCCATTCTTTATAGGTCTTCTAAGTAGCTTCAAAACACTAGTCTTCTTCCTTCTGCATAAAGGAGAAATATGTAAGTTCTAAATAACTCAAAATAATCTCAATTATCTCAAGAGCGTCCCAAAAATTTAGACTAAACACATTTTTCTTTGTGGCTTTATTCTATGCACAATTTAACACTTAAAATAGGAAGTTAAGGAGGAAAATTGGTACAAAGATATGAATTTCTTGGAGTCAACAATGAGGAGGGAGTACGTTGATCGGTATATTATTGTTTATTTACTTACCAATATTGTCTGCTGAAAATTTTGGCAGAAAGCAGACTGGCAATAACTTCACTCCTACATATAATTCATTACTCGTTCAAACTTGCGTTCACATTGGCAACCTGACAATTTCTTTCTTGGGTTAAGTATTTAGATTATCTACATTTTTAGTACATATGATCTGTACTTTCCTATGAAAATATTGAAGTTTATTTTAAAATTCGAATGTACATTTGGTATGTTGTTTAGTTACTTAGAAATATTTGTCAATTCTTAAGTACTCTTGTTATTTGAAAATTTTTGCATTATACCAGGAGTGTACATGATTATTTACATGGTCCAGTTCAAATTTGATGAGTTGATTTGTCCATTAGTGAGGCGTTATTATTATTTTTAGAAGCTTCTGATCGAACAAAGAATTATTAAGTCAAGATGTCATTGATAATTTCCCTTATTTTTATATGTTTTTATTCCTTATATCAGGCTTTTGATACTTTAACTTGTTTATTTAGGCTTAATTGCAACACCTTACTTTTATATATACTAATAGGATCATTTAACGTCTGTGAATCACTACTGCTAGGTGTCCGACTTGGGAAAAGACATGAAAATTTTTTTTCCCCTCAACATTAGAATTCGTTGATCAAATTTCAAACCTTTAGAATAATTGAAGAGTGATCTGCAATCAATCCTACTTTCAACTTAATCTATTATCACCCAAAATGATTTCATACTGTGCAATCTTATAATATTATATTAAAAATATAGCAACCATTTTGGTTGACTGCACATACCTGCACCCAGCAGTGCTCTTCCGCTTATGACGGATATAAAATAATATTTATATAAAGCAAGTAAAGTTACTTGCCCATATATTTTGCTATACAATTTACAGAATTATAACAGGTATCTCTGCTCTTCAACTAGCCCACCTTCTTCTTAAACAACCTCCTTGTCCTTCGAGCTACTAGCCTTCACTGTTCATCATAAATTGGAGGGTGAGATTCTGAAGAATCCCAGTAGTAGTAATTTCCACCAAACACATATACAGATCACATAAAGCATGCAAAACAAGCCCAGGTGGAACATAACTTTACAAGCTAATGCAATTAAGCATTTATGCGTAATGACAGATAGACAAGCTGAATAAATAATGCGTAAATAATTGGCAAATACTGCCCTATGTCTATCAGCTACACGTGATCACGGCTAAATAATCCATGCAAGTAATTAAGGATCACATGTTCTCATGCTTTAGAAAAGCAATATGGCACAAGCAGACATGCAACAATCATACATAAGTGTAACGTAGGAAACAACTACTACCTGGTCTGCTTCCCTTCAAATAAAACCTTACCATTCTCCTTTCTTTCTGCTTCTTAGTGAGCTTGAGCATATATCAAAACCTATCATGTTTGTAAGGGTAGATCAATATTTGATCCAACTATAATTCATAATTCACTAACTCTCTTTAAATCCCAAATTTTTTTTAATCTCTACCCTTGCATAACAGTTGGTCATCCTGGACAATTTTTCTTATTCAAACTATTCTCTCTAGAACGCTTCATTCCTTAATTATCTCAACCCATACAGTTTACTTTACTTAGTAACTAGCCATCGAAATAAATCCTAAATTCAATCATTTAATCTCTAAGCTTCCCATAGCTTTATTAACATTCTCAATAACTTTATTAACTCCTAAATTCCTAGCTATCATTAACTCTCAATGTCGCTTAATTACTTTCTCAATCTAGAACTTCCAGCCTTCTATATATCTCCAATCAACACACACGTGTAACAAACATATACAATTATATCAACTATGTTTTAATCACCCCTTCCATTAAACCTCGCGGCCTAACCTCCTCTTGGAAAACAATTTCAGATTCAATATTTTCCATCCCCAGCTTCCACGGTCAGCACACAAAACAGTCGAATTTATATATATTCACTTATATAACCCCCAAAATCATAATCAAACCACCATACTTGTTCAACTATTTCAATTGGGAAAAGTTCCCTTCCACTTAAACCTATTCAACCCAAAATCTTTTCTTGACGGTAACTTAATTTGTATTTTATCTTCATACTTCTTAAACTTTACTTTTCCTTATTCCACCAAATAATTTAATCTAACATTCCAAAATAAATCTACAAACTTTTCTAGTTATTATTAGCAACTCATATACCTTTAAGATCCTTATTTAACTTCAATAAATCGAAAATTCCAACTTTCCCAATTATCAACCTCACGGACAACAGCAACCAAACAGCACATGCATATATTAATCTAGTTTCCTTCTTTCCTCCCGCCATGTGTGTGTGTATCACTTCTCACTTCCAATCTGATTTTAGCTTCCAAACTCACTCCTCACGGCATACACACACAAACATAAGCATAAATACATATATAAACCCTAGCACTCCAATTGCTTCCCTATGAC
Organism: Neltuma alba; assembly: GCF_004799145.2. Classification (NCBI taxonomy): domain Eukaryota; kingdom Viridiplantae; phylum Streptophyta; class Magnoliopsida; order Fabales; family Fabaceae; genus Neltuma; species Neltuma alba. The sequence goes on from NW_021633205.1 coordinate 4,281, forward strand.
AAATCTGGAAATTTACCAGATTCCAGTGTCATTAACTATCAGCTTCCATGTTCAGTACACACAAACAATCGAATATATACATATCACACTTCATTCTTGTCCTTCAACCAAAACCAACCCAGCATCAATACAACGGATTCCAACTCCTTAAGGCCAAAATTTTAGTTTCTATATTCGGTTACTCTCGGCCAGCAATAATCAAAGCAAGATAAGCACATTAAATAGCATCCCTCTTTTGTACTTTCACATGCAGCGCCATATCTAACTTAAGCAAACATTAATCCATCCAACTCAGCAAGATTCAGAATTAAAACTTCGAGGAATACATGCCCCTGATCGGCCGAGACAAAACGGAGAAACAATCGACAGGAAACAGAATATCTTCAATATTATCTTGTTTTCCCGTAACCAGAAAATTAAAGCTCTGTTTCGACTCACAAAAACAGAGTAAGAAATCCACATGCAACCACCATTATCAACATGCAACTTCATATTCATATAGTACACGTTTCCTCTCTCCTAGTACCTCAAACCCGATGCCTATGAACCCAGGAATGACATGCTCTGTTCAGGAATTCATGAAACAGAGACAATAGTAACGTTCAAGCTAAAAAAAACCAGCATCATATACCTCACTCTTGCCATAGGACACGAACCAACCAGTCCTCCTCTTCTTTCCTCCATTTTCTCTCACTACTCCATCTCTCTCTCCTCCATTACAGCCAAACCATGCAGATAACAGAAAAGAAAATAGCGGTAGATTGATCAGGAGGCTCACCTTGAGTGGAAACACGGATTGCATGCAAGAATCCGCCCACCGATCACTACCTCCGGCCCTCGCCTCTGATGTTCTCTCCCTCTGCCTATCTCTCTTTTCTTTTCTTGCAGCAGCCCAAATGAGGATGGGAGGAGTGAATCAGATGGTTTATAGAGGAGGCAGCACGTGTATAAGAAAAATTCCTGGACCGTTTTCCCCTCTGTCACAGTTATACTTCCAATTTTATGTTTCTCTTATTTTCTAAACGTAAAATATATCCAGAATTTATTTCACAATATCTTGTATGGAGTTATATTATCTATTAGCTTTTGTGACCCTTAAAATAATTTCTCTAAAAATTTTGGGTCAAAAATTAACTCATAACTATTTTCCTTGAATTTTCCAAGAACATAACTCTTAATTCCAGAAATTAATTCTTAACCCATTTTAAGGATTTTATGTCTCAAATAACTTCTTTACCTTCACAACTGGTTATCCTAAAATTTTCAAATTAAATAAAAATCTCTAAGCATTTTTCCATAATTTTCTGAGAAAATAAGCCATTTTCCTCTTAAAATTATCTATTAAAATTATTTAAGCTATTTTTTTGGGAAAATAAATTTTCCAAAATATCTCTAAACTTTGAAAATCAACATTCCATAATTTTCCCCAATTTTATTTGGCCATTAAATAATTTTAATAATTTTCTCTTTTCTGCTCATCTTAAGTCAGAAAATTCAGGGTGTTACATTAATTGTATATTTGTATGTCTAAGGTATTTTAAGAATCTTAGTGGTTAATTATATATTTTTATTGAATTTTAATTCCTAATATTTGATTTCCTTCAATTGTGATGTTACATTACAGATATTATTTTTATGCGTAGGTGACAATTGTACCTTGGACACAAATTTAATTGTGCAAGTCAACGGCGCCACTCTTGACATAAACGGGAGATTGGTGGAGATTAATCTGATGGCTTCTATTGTGCTAGAGGAAAGAGACTAGCCTTCAGGACACGGAATCAGCTTCTTTCCCCTATCCTTCCACCCCTCCACTCCTTCCACCATCATTAGATCAGATTTTAATGGTTTAGATTTAATATTTTATAAAAATATTATCATAATTTTACTTGAAAATGCAGAAATAAATTTGAACTACTCAAATTTGATCTGGACAGTTCACAGTTATATATTATTATTAAGTAGATTTATTTCCTACTTTTTTTTATTACAGTTATGAAATGTTCAGATCAAACTTTAGCAATTTAAATATATTTATGTATTTTCAAAGTAAAATTATAGTAATATTTTTATAATGTGTTAGATCTAGACTATTAAAATATGATCTAATGGTGATGAATGGGGTGGAGGAGCGAAACTGATTCAGAAAAGACACACATGTTAGTTCCCATATAATTGTCATTTACTTTTCCTTTTGTATTTATTTTAATAGGACTTTATTTGTTTTCAATTGGGAAAATGACAAAAGAATAGCCTAAGAATGTGAAATCCCTCAAAAAGTACCTGAATTAGCATAGTCCCAAAAAAAAGCGCAAAATCTTAAAATGAAAATTTTAAATTCAAGTAAAAAAGTGACAAATGCCCCCATTCATAATTTCTACTCTGAAATTAGTAAAATGAACTAAAAATTTGTTATTTCCAGCTGAAGTTCAAGAACTAAGCATTTTCTAAAGATATGATTTTTTTCCCCTCATGCTTTGCAATTAGTTAATTTCTATTCTGAAATGGGTAAATACATTCAAAACTTTTATTACTGTATGAAATTTATGAATTGAGACAATGTCACTCTATCATGTTATTCACAACTTTTGTATTGGTTTCGGTTACACTTCATCACATATTAGCAACTTTGGTTTAGTAAGTAAAAAGGCCACTCTTTCAGGTTATCCACAACTTAATGGTTTTGGCTACACTTCATCAGGTATTAACAACTTTTGTCTAGTAAGAGATAAAGCCACCTTTTCAGATTATTCACAACTTTGCTATAGGTATTGACTATACTAACAATAGAAGTAACAAGGCTACTCTTTCAAGTCACACATAATTTTTTTTTAGATATTAACAACATTTCATTAGCTATTAATAAATTTTGTAGTCAAAGGGCCTCTTTTATATATTTAGATATTAACAAAATTTCATTAGCTATTAACAACTTTTGTAGTCAAAGGGCCTCTTTTTATAAAAAGTTTGAAATTTAAAAATTGTGATTGTTAGATTGCTAAACAAAAGTTGCTAATAGCTAATTAGACGTAGGCATCGTCTATACAAAAGTTATGAATAATGTAGAGTAGCTTTATTACGTAGTAAATGAAAGTTGTTAATATAGGATGAAATATAATTGAAAGAAATACAAAAGTTGTGAATAACCTGCATTTCAAGATAGCTGGTTAACTTTTATAATTTTTCACATCATAATGTTGATCAACTTTGGCACCTCAATGGTCACTTCTAAATTTTAATTGCCCATATATTCCTCCCACCAGCAGGGGCTGTGGTGTCAACAGCCACTCTCCGGATCCAGTGGTGGCTGGTTGCTGACGAGGTCTCCAACCAGGGGGTCTTGACTTTGGTTTAATAAGTAGGGGACATTTGTGTCTTTTCATTTGAACTTTAAAATTCCATTTTGTGATTGGTTTTCCATAAAATTAGCAAAATTCAAGTACTCATTCTAGCATTAGCAATTTTTAAGCTTATTTATTTGTCCTTGTCCATTGTGACTTTTGCACTTGACCCATTAGCCATCTAGGTTCATTCCCTCTTTCCTTGGCACTTGAATTGCACTTGACCCTCCTCTTTTGTTTTTATAGTCCCTTTTTAATAATGTTCTATTTTATCATAAAATTAGGCCATTTCCATTCCGGTCCTTAATACAAGTCACTTGTAGCGAAAATGTTTTTTCATAAATATAAGTCACTTCTAAGATATTCAATAATTATTTTTTAATTTTCATTAAAATTAGGAAGAAGAAAGAGAGAGACCAACAAGTTATTGGTTGAGGTGGTAAGCAGTCTCACTTTTACAAAGAAGAAAATACTAATTCGAATTTTAGGAAGTACATTTATTAGGCGAGGCAAAAACTCTTTACGCTTTAAGTCTCAAAAAGGGGTACCCTTAATCATATTAAAAAAAAAAACAGAGATAGAGAGGCAAGATTGATTTATAAGTGTAGGGAGAGGAAAAAAATTAATAAGCATAAATTTGAAAATTTTTATCAATTTAATGCATTTATTTGTATGTAAGAATAAGTTAGAAGTAATTTATAATAAGATTTATAATGAGAAGCGGAATTGTAGATTAGAAACTTCAGGATTATCAATATTTGAAACTTCAGGATGAGCCACTTGCAGATTGTTACCAAGCCAACCACGAAAAACCAATTTTCCTTCCTCATTCTAACGCTCTTGGTCTCTCTCCGGATCACAGAAGCTTAATCCTTTGGGAGTGATTTTATAGGGTTCTGTCTTACAGTCAAGGGCTGTTTAGCAGGAAGAATTAATTGTGATGGAAAGGAAGAGAGGGAAATAGAAAGCAAATTCGAATTTACTTTCTTCTTTACCCAATGAGAGCTTAATTACCTAACCTTTTCAATTTAAATTCAAATTAGATAAATAACCTATTATTAGAAAGCTCTCCGAAAAGGTCACAAATATTGCATTGGAGACTAGACTTAGAGATCTTTCCAAAGATAGGTTATTGAGAAAGTTATGTCCAGTAAAATTTAAGCTTAAATTATGGTAAGGAAAAGAGTAAATGTGAATTTTCTTAGCAAATTCAAATTTAATGCCCATCGGATTCGAACAAAATTTGAACTTGCTAAGCAAATTTGAATTTGTTCTTTTCTTTGCCACAATTAAGACTTTTATCGGTCTAAATTCAGATTGAGCAAATGACTTATTACTGTAAAGCTCTCTGGATCTACTTTATAATAACAAGATCCATTAAAAAACTTTGTATTTTCAAATTTATTATCAAATAGTGAGCAAGGATCACACGATACTTGTAAAAGCTCTCTCAAGTCAAGAATAACTGTTTAATTCCATTAATTACCCAATCTCTCTAATTACAATTAATAAAACCGAAATTTAAGCTTCAATCCTAATGTGACTATACAAGGTTGGCAAGTATATCTCTATCTTACCATTAAAACCACCCATTAAATAAGTAACCTTCAAGTTCTTACACAATTTTACCCATGTTCTATACTTAAGCTAGCTCTCTCAAGCATTACTCAAATGAACAAAACAATAACTAAATGGTGACCAAGCACCTAGAAACATCAAGAAGGGTAAACTAAATGCATATATATCATTGATCACAAAAAGATAGGAGTAATCAAGAGCTAATTCATAAAAGGATTCATAATACTCCTAGAATCAAAGGTTTAGATATACATGTTCAGAAAACCCACAAGAAAATATAGATAAATTGACACAAATATTGAACATGAGAAAGGAAAGAAGAATGGAGAAAAATCAAGATATAAAGCCAAAATCCCTTCTAAACTTTAAGTCCCAACTCAATCTCCACCAAACTCTATGATCAACATACCAAAGAGCATCCAAGAAAGCCCTAAAAGTCTAGAATGGTGGCCCTCTTCGAATTCCTTAGCATAGGAAGCCTTATGATCAATTTCGTCATCCAAAAGCATAGTTTCATTAAGTCTCTTTCGGCTGCAGCCAAGATTTTCCTTGGCTATGACCAATTACTTGTTAGAATGCTGTTGGTGAAGGCCAAGAATTTCTATTGGCTGAGGCCAATATTGTTCTATTTTGTATCTCCAGTTTACTTGATCTTTCATTATGTTATAACTTTCTAAGCATCTTGCCAACTTTATGGGAATTAATTTCTACTTCAAATGGCTCCATAAATGATTCAAATGGCAACTTTCAACAACCTAACAAAGCAAAGACAATCTATGAAAGCTAAAGTTGATGAAATAGGGGCAAAATATTCACAATTAACAAAAAATCTATAACTTAGGGCCAAGTATCAACTATACACATTTTTCTATCATTTGTAGCTCCAAATATGCATTAATCCATTAAAAAGTATAATAACTGAAGGAATATGTGTGAAAATAACATGAATTTCACAAGGTTAACAACAATGATTAGGGAATTTCAAATTTAAAACATATATGTAGCTACGTTTAAATTGTCCAAAATTGAATGATTTCAAGTCTCAACGATATGGTATTGGGCAAAGCATTCGCCATGCGTTTGAAAGGGAGCCAAATTCAAATTTGTTAGTCAAATTTGAATTTAACACACTAATCAATGACTAAGTTCAAATTTAGTCATCGAATTTGGATTTCACATACCTGCAACTTTGACAATGAACCATTTGAAACCAATTCTGATTTGACACGCCATTTGACACTGGAACCGACAACCATCACTTTCTACTTGAACACAGTGCTGGGTCTTCAAGCTTCTCAAGTTCAAACTCGTTAGATGTTTAGCTTTTCGTTGATACTTTGGGGGTAAGTCTTTCGAATTTTTAAGCGAGCAATTCAAATTTGGTTACTCCAAAATTAGTGAGAAGTAATTTTTCCATGTCTAAAGAAAAATTTCATCACTCTGGAAAATGCCTTCCCACCAAAATGGCTTGCCAAATGTGTTTCACCGATGAAAAATCATAATTTTCCTTTTCTTTCCCAAATTTCAACACACCGAATGGGCCCTAAGTCTCTTAACTCTAGTTTTGATTCCCTACCTAATTCTGCTTGTACTTTTGATTGCTTTATTGAATCCTTATCTTGTTGTGAATTTAAGTGTGTGGACTTGTACCTCGTTAGTACAATTACGTTGGTGCTTCAAGGGAGGGTAATCCAATTGACTAGGCTCCTTAAGATATGGCAATCAAATTGAACCTAATTAGCTGCACATACATCAGATACACTTGAGTGCTAACTAACTAACTAGATTGACGTGCTATGATTATAAGAGTGTCTAGGTGATTAATTATGCTAGGCAATTAGTGGATTAATCAAGCTTTACGTTTAATGACACTACAATAGAAATGTAGATATATGTCAATTAAATTAGGCTATAAATGATGGTTCATAACTGTCACTAATAGATGCATCATATATTCTCTCTGCCAAATACGTGACAATTATTAACCATCATGTATTGTGTAATATCTCAAATTTTATGGATTTAAATGAATCATGATGAAGGAAAATTTTTTAGAGAAATTATTGAGATTAAGACCCTTAAAATATGATCTAAATAATTATGAAGTTAATTTCAGGAATTTAGGACCTATTTTCTTGGAAAATTCAAGGAAAAATAGTTAGAGGATTATTTTTGAGCTGAGATTGTTAGGATAATTATTTTGTTTACCAAAGAAGCTAATGGAAGAAGAAAATTCATATAAAATATCCAGGTTTGATTTCTGAAATTATTTGATTATCCTAGAAAAATAAAGAAGGATCAAATTGAAGGGAAAATGAAGACCAAAGGGCGTAGTGGTCATTTCACATCCCTCACCCATTAAATCTGACCTAACACCTCCCTTCTCATTTTTCCTCTGCTGCTCTAAGTGAAAATAGAGAGGGAGTTGAGAGAGATTGAGAGAGATTGAGAAGGGGAAAGGCAATTGAAGGAGGGAATCAGTTCATACAAAGGTGGAAATCAAGCAAGGTGAATCTCCTGAATCTTCTTCCATATTTGTTTTCTGTTATTTGGGCATGTGTTGCAAGGTGATGATGAAGATGAAATCTGGTTTTTGAGAGAGAAAGTGAAGGGCATGAGAGCCAAGCTATAGAAATGTGCTTAATGGTTTAGATGGAGTTTGTGGTTGGGATTTCTACACTTGCTTGTATGGTTGATTGCTATGGTTTTTAGTTACCAAAACAGGGGTGACAAACCCATATTTTTACATGTATTTTTATATCTTTTAAGTGGGTTTTTTTCATTATTATTGGTCATTAATTGCATTATTTGAGTATAATTCATATTAGAGTGCTTTAACTTAAATTAGTGCATAATAGGGGCAAATTTGTCATAATTGTGATTGATCGATCTTTAAGAACAATTAATGCTATATTATTTTCAATTTTGGTTTACAGGTTTTGAAGATTTTAAAATAAAAAAAAAGAAAGAGAAAAGAGAAAAAATAATAATAAATAAAGGGGGAGCAAAACGTTGCATTTTGCTCCTACCCTAAAATATTCAGATTGATCATCATCTTCAGCATGAACAGTGATAGCAGAGAGGAGAGGCACGAGCAGATAAGGATGACGAGACCGAAGAAGGACCAGATTATTGTGACGACGTGAATGACACAAGGACCAGAGGGACTCGCCTAAAAGAGCTCGGCCTTGGGTCATTCTCTCCCACCACCACCATCTTCACCTTTATTGAATCCTCCTGGTGGTAGAGAGGAGTGTGACAGCCAAGACCGAGAGTGAGGAACGAAGGAGAGAGAGAGGAGGCAGCAAACTAGTGTGAAGCTGACAATCACCTCCAGATCCTGTTTCTTCACTTCCACTGATTCTAATCATCATCTTCCACATCCACAAAATCATCCATCCATCATCATCGACTTCGTCTCCTTCCCTTCTCAGTGCAACAGAACTAGTGAGGACCAGAGAACCAACGATGATGAGAAAACAGAGCAGAGTCTTTGAGCTTCCTCCACTTCCTCCTCAGTGTTCTTCCATGGCAGCCTATACCAGAATGTTGATTGTGGCATTCCTTATGGCAAACTGTGGCTTAATTTCATGATCCTCTAGAGCAGTGGTGATGGCTTGAACTTAGAGCTTCAAAAGTGAGTTTCAGCTTTTCCAATTTTCATTCCTCTCATTGTATTAATGATTCCTGAATCTTAGGAAGAGATTATTATTAATGTTTAGATGTGCTATAATGGTTTTATCTCTGTGTGTTGAGAATTGGATATTGTTTATGAGTCTTTGATTTGCAATTTGACTTTGGGTTGTTAGTATCTTCAATTCCAATTTCATTTTCTGGTGGCAGTTAATGTATTGAGATTATTGAGAATATTTAGTAGTAACTCAAGGTAGCTTGGTTATTGGATTATGAGTTTGAATGCACTTCTTTGACTCTCTTTAGCTAATTGTGCTGAAACAGTTTAATTGTGAGTATTTAATATGCAAGGTGGTTTGGTATTGGTTATTCTAATTAAACTGAGTCTAAAGGGTAGCCCTTAGAGTCTTTTGAATTTAGCAAACTCCCAAAATAATTGAAGTAATGATAGCATTGATCATTGTACTAGAGGATTGCTCTTCCATTTGTTATCACTTGTTAATTCTCTTTGTTATTTCATTCATATCCATTTTATAAACTAAAAATCCAAAAGAAATTATTGACTCATTTTGCATCCTTTTAAATTTTGCCAATTAGTTAGTTAAAAAGAAAATCAATCCCTTTCCAAGTCAATTTTCTCTCTTTTGCATACTTTAGTTACTTAGGATCTTTTTAGAGGCTCCCTAAAGTGAATACGACACAGATAGTGTACTGTATTGTATTAATTTGATTAATTTTGAAATGGACCTAAGGCAACTAACAGTTCATTCTTGAAGTGGCGCCATTGCTAGAGAGCCAAGAAATTGGTTTCCTAGTAACTAAGTGTCAAGTTTTGGGTGACTTAGTCCTTGAGCCTTTTAGTTTTTGCATTTTTAAATAGTTTGCATTTGTTTTTGGTTTTTCATAGCATTTCTTTCATTTGCATAGAAATTTTTTCAAAAATACAACTAAATATCTTGATTTTTCATTCATTTGCATTTTAGTTAGTATTGCATAGTTTTAGCATTTGGCATCATATAATTGCATTGACATTTGGATAATTACTTTGAGGCATAAAGTCTGGATATTGCTTTTGCATTTCTTCTTCTACCTCCCATGTAGCTTCGTGTGGTTACAATCATTTCCAAACCACTTCCACAAATGGAATATTTTTATTTCTCAATCTTCTTTCATGTCTATCAATGATTCGTTCGGGTTATACGTCATAGGTCAGATCATCTTGTAGATCAACTTCTTCATATTCAATGACATTCTCTTAGTCTAGTTAATACTTTTTCAGTTGTGACACGTGAAAAACATTATATAACTTACTCAACTATGGAGGTATAGCTATTTGATACACCACTGGGCCTACTTTTGCAAGAATTTCAAATAGTCCTATGTAACTCGAATTTAATTTCCTCATTTTCTTTGATTTTCCTATGCCCATAGTCGGTACTACTTTCAAGGAAACATAATCTTCCATCTCAAATTCCAACAGTCTTCTTTTATCAGTATAACTCTTCTGATCTTTATAGATTGACTTATGTATGTAGTTGGGGATGCATTGAGGAAACATGGTCTCCCACCTTCAACGTTGACTACCTTCTTTGCTAACTATGTAATTTTCTCAGTGCTCTTAACTCATATGTTGTGATAGATCACATCCACAATGCTGAATATCTGACATCAACTAAGACTTGTTAATGGCATCCACCATTCTGAGTACCTAATCATCAACCAAGGTCTATTAATCATATCAATGATTCTGAGTATTTGGCATTAATCGAAACATGTTAATGATATCAACCATCCTGAAAATCTTACTTTGTTATTTTCTACCTTACCTTTGGGATCGTCTCTTAGTACTCAATCTATTCATATAATATTTGGGGACTTTTTCTGTTCCTCTTACTTTCTTATCCCAAACTTAGCTTGCCTAAATGCATTCTATTTAGGACTTGCAGCACTACACTTTGTTAACTCTTACTTTCCTTTGTTGACCAATTAGAATTGAGCTCGATCTACTTAACAACTTGGCTATCTAAAGAAAAGTCAGGGATACTCTCTCCATAATGGTTAACCAAACTCAAGAAATTCTATATTCTAAACTCATCTAAGGTCATTGTCTTCCCAAAGAAAACTGCTTTATTTTGGGCATTAATAACTCTCCTTTGGGTCTTCTACGACCATGAGATCTAACTGTGATCTCGAGATCTAACTGCGATCTCACTAGACCCATTTCTTGGATCTAACTGTGATCCCTTTCTGGGAATTCCAATACCAAAGAATGAAGTTATAGAATAACTTTATCTCTATGAAATCTGGCAACCATACTGATAATTCTCCAAAACTGATCTTAGATACCCACATTGCTTTCTTAGGCCTTACTCATTCCTTTTGGTAACTCCAACATTATCTCTTTACACTTCTCATTTAACTTCATTATCTTATTCTCAACTTTCTCAAGCTTTATATCAATTTGTCCACCATGTCGGCTAGCTCTTTGAGCTATTTATTCATCCTTGTGGCCATTAGAATCAACATTATGCTTAGGCCACATACTATACTTGCCCTGCCTTAGTATAGGGTCTTACCACTTCTAATAACTTTAGATGGTACAAGGAGAGAACTCATGATACTGCCTTATCTCTCTTAAGGCCGCCTTAATTGTTCAAAAGCTTAGGTCGCCACTTTGCCTTTATGATAAAGTTTAGACTTATATCCCTATTTGGCTTTCTTAACTCTTGCCATTACACTCTGGTAAGGGAGTCTCTTAACTTTGACTCAACCTCAGGGAAAGTCTCTTTACTCTGCGTTAGTGGCTACCTATACTTCTTATGAAAACGTATCATTACCTCTCAACCTGACTCATCTAATTATTGTAGAAGTGGCATCTATCTTGCAATTAAGGCAATAATACTCATTAAACTGTTTGGCAGTCAGCTATTTGGTAGCATAAGAGAATTTTTTTTTTTTTAATCTTTCTTAGTATCCTGCTAGACGCAAGGAATATCTAATCCCATCATTACTCTTGGCCCCTAATGTATTTTATGCTTTCATTAACATAAGGTCAACTCTGTATTACCTTGCCTCAGCTGCTTTTCTCTTTTTCTCAGAGGACCAGTTCCCACTATCTTGGGAAACATTTAGTGGCCAAGACCTTTCTCATACTAAATTTAGCAGTCAACTATTTTTAGGTTCCTCTAAAAACTCTTACTGTGTACCATAACTCTTTTACTAAACTGCCAATACTAGATCTCGACGGTAAAATTATATCTTTAATTTCATTAATGACCTAAGTACTTTATTCGTATACCTTACAAATATCATAGGCATACTGTCTAGCTCTAATTTTTCTGAGTATTTAAATATCATTCAAATATATTCCTGTTGAGCAGGCACTATAGTTAGGCATCTGACAATACCTTTGCCTTTACTCATCTTGTCCCTTAGTAGTATCTATAATAATATTATTAGAATCAAAAGATATATCTTCCTGTTCCTGCACTAATTTGCACCATAATTTGAGCTTTTCAAGGAAGGTAAATAATTTGAATTTTACTTCTTTAAAACTTCAACTCTTACATGCCTTTGAAATTTGTTACTTTATTTGATATTGCTTCCTTACTGACTCTACTTGTATTGACAAAAGAGATCAGATGTTGAACCGGTTATGGTTGAAAACATAAGCTATTGTTGCTGCTGCCCCTTTCCTTTCGTCTATATATATATATATATGTATTCCATTCTCTTTCTTGTCTTTCTTATGATTCTGTTAATCTCTTCTATCATTCGTCATTCATTATTAAGATAGTTTAGAACCTATTGCATAAGGTTCACAGGGAATCTTTCTTCCTTCTCATGTACCCCTATTTGTCTACTTCTAACTGGTATGGAATATCCTTCCACTATTCAAAAGAATAGTTCCTAAGAATAGAAATTTAACATGCTGACATTCAAAAGACAAGCAGCTAATAATTTTAATCACATTCTATTATATTCAAGCTTCTCAATTTCCAACTCCTTTGCATCATTGATCATTTAGTGGCTACTAAAATTTCCTTATCTACCTTTTAGAACCTCAACAAACCTCAAACAATAAGTTTCAAATCAATCTCAACTATTCTTTTACTAACTAGTTATTAACAAACCATCGATCATCAAAATAACACTCTTTCATTGACTATAACCATTTAACATTTTCATTGAATAGCCCTTACAATTAGGCATCAAGCTTATCATTAGCTCTCTTATTCTAATTTATAAAAAAAAATCCTCTAACTTCGTACCCAGTTCTCATAATCATGTATACTAGATTCACAAGTCTAGACTATCTCTTGGGCTCAAATATTTGTTTATGGCAACATATCCAAGAGGTTCTCTATTCATAATGAGTTTCTCAAGTCTTCATCCCTTTCAATTATTGTCTCACAGTACTTTATCTTGTCTATTCAGGAATCTAAGCTAGCTTACAGCTATTGTAGATTCTCTTGTCTCATGGTACTTCTCAAATCGTAATGCCAAACATCTAGTTCATCATCAATTGAACTTAAAATGAGGAACATCAATGAACATCATCAAACTCAAGAAGATCAACATCATCTAAAGTACTAACCTCAACCATACCTCAAACTTATGTCAAATATACCTTAAACACACCTCAAATTAACATTTCATTCGGATCACATTTATATAATCCTATCGCCTTAAATCCGAACTTGGCCTGGAACTACGTTTCATAAGTTTACTCTTAACCCTTAATTTATTGAGGACTAGAACTTCAAATCTTAATACTCCTTAGTTCTTGTCTAAGAATTATAATAAGCCTAACATATACAAGTTTAACCATTTATAGTGGTAAACTTCTAACACAAACATAAGCAGACCGTTCTACCCAAAGCCAGAACCTCTGCTCTGATACCATAAATGCAACACCTCACTTTTATATACTAATAGGATCATTTTAATGTCTGTGAATCACTAACGCCAGGTTTCCGTCCTGGGAAAAGACAGGGAATTTTTTTTTTCCTTTTCCTTCAACATTGGAATCCGTTGATCAAATGTTTCAAACCTTCAAATAACTGATTAGTGATCCAATATCAACCCTGCTTTCAACTCAATCTATTATCACCTAAAATAATTTCATACTATACAATCTTATAATATTATATTAAAAATAAAGCAACGCTCTTGGTTGACAGCATATACGTGCACCTGGCAATGCTCACCTCCTTCTTCTAGAGGATACAAAATAATATTTCCATAAAGCAAGTAAAGTTACTTGCCGAATATTTTACTATACAATTTACAGAATTATAACAGGTATCTCTACTCTTCAATCAGCCCACCTTCTTCTTAAATAACCTCCTTGTCCTTCTAGCTACTAGCCTTCACTGTTCATCATAAATTGGGGGGTGAGATTCCGAAGAATCCCCGTAGTAGTAATTTCCATCAAACAAATGTGCAGATCACATAAAGCATGCAAAACAAGCCAAAGTGGAACATAACCTTGCAAGCTAATGCAATTAAGCATTTATGCGCAATGACAGATAGAAAAGCTGAATAAATAATGCTCACATACCTGGCAATCACTGCCCCATGTCTATTAGACAAGCTGAATAAATAATGCGCTAATAATTGGCAATCACTGCCGCGCATATAATTGGCAATCACTGCCGCGCAAATAATTGGCAATCACTGCCTCATGTTTATCAGCTGCACGTGGTCACGGCTAAAAATCCATGCAAGGAATTAAGGATTACATGTTCTCATGCTTTAGAAAAGTAATATGGCACAAACAGACATGCAGCAATCATACACAAGTGTAAGGTAGGAAAGAACTACTACCTGGACGGCCTCCCTCCAAATCAAACCTTACCGTTCTCCTTTCTTTCTGCTTCTTGGTGGGCTTGAGCAGATATCAAAACCTATTATTTTAGTAAGGGTAGGTTAATGCTTGATCCAACATAATTTATAAATTAAATAACTCTTTTTAAATCCCAAATCTTCTTTAATCTCTACCCTTACGTAGCAGTTGATCATCCTGGACAATTTTTCTTATTCAAACTATGGAGGGTTTCCTTCAATCTTTAAAACTTCCCAATCTAAAACTTCTAGACTTCTATATATCTCCAATCAATACACACTTGTAGCAAACATATATAATATATCAATTATGTTTTAATCACCCATTCTATAAACCTCGCAGCCTAACCTCCTCCTGGAAAACAATTCCATATTCAATATTTTCCATCCCCAACTTCCACGGTCAAAACAGACAACAATCAATTTTATATATATTCGCTTATATAACCCCCAAAATTCTCACTTCGAACGGCCACAAATAAACTACTAAAATTTCCAAATTATAATTATATAACCCAAAGGCCATTCATATATTAAGACCACATTTAAACATTCTTTAAATCATTATCCTATTACTTCAAACCTTTGTACCCCTTTATTTTATGTCTGAAAATTTTCCAGATTTACTATAACTACATGTTCTAATTCAAGTCCAATTCCCCATGTTCCTAGCTACCTTTATAATTCTCACATTTAACTAATTTAATTTAGACTTTATAATTACTTATTAACTCCATCATTGACTTGAGGCATTCAAATTTAATTCCGTAATCCAAAATCATTGCTCAACCTCTAGAATATTAAAGAATGCTCTCTCCATAACACATTGCCCTGCATATACTCGTATCCCTCAAGCTTCCAAGTTCAAGAATAATTCCTACCCATTATTTAACCATCTGAAATTAGTGTACAGCTCTTGAAGACATGGAATATTCATTTTCAAACCATTTCCAGCTTCCTCAATATGAACCTCAGAAAATGCAATCCCAAATCTTCCAGCAACCACGACATATATATGAATGTATCTCCCAAGTTCTAACAGCAATAATAACCGTGTGTATACATATAATATTATACTCTTCCCAACTTACAGAAACAGAAGCTACATATACCGAAACTATATATATATCAGTTCGGTCTCCTCTCAAAAACCAGTCACCATCTAAACCAGCGACTATCATACACACACACACAAGTTTGGGTTCTCCCCTTTCATATCGATCCAAAAATCACCATCCCACATTTAACACACCTAGCTAGATATACATATATATATTCAGAAGTCGGCCAACACAGAACATATATATATACTACTCCTGCACGTTACCCTCAAAGTCAATAACACGCATGAATATATATTTTGCATCTTCCTCGATCTCTTCCTCCAAACCAAAACCAACCTTAAACAGAAGATTTTCCCCCGTTTAGAATCAGCAGAACCAGACTCCCCCAAGCCTTTAACCCCTGCTTGGCCAAGTCAAAAACAGAGCAACCATTTGGTACACTCATACACACATATACATACATACATATACTTATTACCTCATACTAGCTTCGTAACTTGACCTTGAAAATTCACTACCCAGATTTGAACAGCCATAACCAGAGGGAAGATGAATCATACAATTCGAAAATCATCACTAAACATTTCCAGACACACACCCCCTGTTCGGACAGCAGCGCAAAGGCAAGGAAAAGCACATGCAAGATCAAAAACTACTTCTACCCACTTCTATCTTACCGACAAACACCATTTCACCGATCCTTTTCTTCCTTTCTTCACTTCCTCTCACTAACCAAATTCTGTCAGTCTACCTTTGCACCTTATTAAGCCACAGACCGGAGAAAACAAGAGTGGAAGGAAGTTCAGGAGGCTCACCTTAATCAAGATCGCCGGTTGCATGCAAGGAAAACTCCTTCGATCACCACCTCTGGCACTACTCCCTCTCTCGAGTTCTCTCACTCGTTCTCCTTCTCTGTTTTTTTTTTCCCCTCTTTTAGACACCGAATGAATGAAGCGTAACGCGTGGTGATCAGCTGATACATGGAGAAGTGAATCAGACGCGTGGATGACCAGCTGTTGAATGGAGAAATAATTCAGATGTCTTGAGGAGAAGGCAGCACGTATATTGTATAATTGCTGTACCATTTTGCCCTTCTAAATAATTACTCCTCCAATCCTATCCCTTCTCCTATTTTTCTGAAATATAAGATATATCCAGAAATTAAACCAAAATATCATAAATGGATTTTTCTTATCCATTAGCTTCTTTGACCCATAAAATAATTTTCCTAAGAAAATAACCCATTTTGCTATGAAAATAGCTTTAAAATCATTTAAGCCAGTTTTTCGGGGAATGAACTTTTCCAAAATATTTCTCAACCTTAAAAAATTAATATTCCATAATTTTTCCTAATTGATTGAGCTATTAAATAATTTTAATGAACTTTCTCTTTTCTGCTCATCCTGAGTCGGAAAATTCGGGGTGTTACAGACAAATTCATATTCCCAGCCGATTTCATTATGTTAGACTGTGAGGTAGATTGGAATATCCCCATTATTTTGGGACGGCCATTCTTAGCTACTGTAAGAACCCTCATTGATGTAGAAAAGGGTGAGATCACCATGCGAGTAAATGATGAGAAGGTGATATTCAACATGAATCAAGCCTTGAAGTTTCCAGATGATTCTGCTCACTGTAATTGTATCGATGTGATTGATTCTACAGTGCAAGAGGAGTTGATTAACTCTTTGACCAAAGACCTATTAGAAGTATTGTTGATTGGAGAAACAAGTAGTATTGATGGCAAGGTTGAAGCTTATGCAGAAATGATGAGTATTGAAGCATTTCCGTATCGAAAAGCTAAGACTTTTGAACCTCTGGATGTGACTAGTGCTTTAAGCTCTCCTCTAAAGCCTTCTGTGGATGAACCGCCGGTGTTGGAGTTGAAGACTTTACCATCACATCTCAAGTATGCCTACTTGGGTAATTCTGCTACATTATATGTGATTGTTTCTTCTCAGTTGTCCGCGTTGCAAGAAGAGAAATTGTTAAGGGTCTTGAGACACCACAAGAGAGCTATTGGGTGGTCCATAACTGACATCAAAGGGATCAGCCCTTCTATTTGTATGCACAAGATTTTATTAGAGGATGGTCAAAAACCTTCCATTGAGCATCAAAGGAGATTAAACCCGGTTATGAAAGAAGTAGTCAAGAAAGAGATCCTGAAATGGCTTTCTGCTGGCATAGTCTACCCTATTTCTGATAGTTCATGGGTGAGCCCAGTTCAATGCGTCCCTAAAAAAGGCGGTATAACTGTAGTGGTTAACACCCGAAACAAGCTAGTTCCAACTTGTATTGTGACTGGGTGGAGAATTTGCATGGATTATCGAAAGTTAAATACAGCAACCAGAAAAGACCATTTCCCGCTGCCATTTATTGATCAGATGTTGGATAAACTTGCTGGGCAAGAATTCTTTTGTTTCTTGGATGGGTATTCAGGATACAACCAAATTGTAATAGCCCCAGAAAATCAAGAGAAAACAACCTTTACTTGTCCATATGGCACGTTTGCTTTCAAACGAATGTCATTTGGTCTTTGCAATGCTCCCGTAACATTCCAAAGATGCATGATGGCCATCTTTGCTGACATGATTGAGAAAACAATTGAAGTGTTCATGGATGATTTCTTTATTTTTGGAGATTCTTTTGATTGTTGCTTAGATAATTTGGCAGCTGTTTTGCAAAGATGCGAAGAAACTAATTTGGTTCTGAATTGGGAAAAATGTCACTTCATGGTGCAATAGGGTATTGTCCTTGGTCATCGAGTATCCAAACAAGGCCTAGAAGTTGACAAGGCAAAGGTATCTGTTATTGAGCAATTGCCTCCACCAACAAGTGTTAAGGGTATTAGAAGTTTCTTGGGTCACACGGGATTCTATTGTCGTTTCATTAAAGATTTCTCTAAAATCACTAAGCCTTTATGCAATTTGTTGGAGAAAGATAGGGAGTTCAAGTTTGATGACGCTTGTATGAACTCTTTTGAAGAATTAAAGAAGAAGCTCACCTCAGGACCAATTTTAGTGGCACCTAATTGGGAGCTACCCTTCATCATTATGGCAAATGCTAGTGATTTTGCTGTTGGAGCAGTTCTAGGATAAAAAGTAGAGAAGGTCTTCCATCCCATCTACTATGCTAGTAAAACTTTGAATGATGCCCAACTTAACTACACTACTACAGAGAAAGAATTGCTTGCAGTGGTGTTTGCTTGTGAGAAATTCCGGTCTTATATTGTGGGCACCAAAGTGACTATCTATACAGACCACTCTGCCCTAAAGTACCTGTTTACCAAGAAAGATTCCAAAGCACACCTGATTCGATGGGTCCTTTTGCTTCAAGAATTTGACTTGGAAATTGTTGATAGGAAAGGCACTAAGAACCAAGTGGCCGATCATCTATCTCGATTAAGTAGTGAAGCTCAACATGGTCATTGTTAAGAGATCAATGCAGCTTTTCCCGATGAATGCTTGTTCTTTGTGGATAACTCAACTACTCCATGGTATGCAGATCTGGTTAATTATCTGGTTTGTGGAACTCTGCCACTAGACCTTAACTCCCATCAAAAGAGGAAATTTCTTCACGATGCAAAGATGTACTTTTGGGAAGAACCTTACTTGTTCAAAAGATGTGCCGATCAGATGATAAGAAGATGTGTTCCGGAAGTTGAGCAGCAAGATATTCTAGAGTGTTGCCACTCTTCAGCTTATGGTGGGCACTTTAGAGGAGAGAAAACTGCTGCCAAAGTCCTTCAAAGTGGTTTTTATTGGCCTTCACTATTTAAAGATGCATACGCCTTTGTGATCCGATGTGATCGGTGTCAACGAGTGGGAAACATATCAAGAAGGAATGAAATGCCTCTGAATAATATTCTGGAAGTTGAACTCTTTGATGTATGGGGAATTGACTTCATGGGCCCGTTTCCAAAGTCTCTCAATCAAGAGTACATTCTGGTTGCTGTAGATTATGTATCGAAATGGGTTAAAGCTACTGTATGTGTATCCAGTGATGCTAAAACGGTGATCAAATTCTTAAAGAAAAATATCTTCACGAGATTTGGAACACCTCGGGCTATCATTAGTGACAGGGGTTCTTACTTTTGCAATCACCAATTTCAAGCTCTAATGAAGAAATATGGTGTAAAGCACAGGGTAACTTTGGCTTATCATCCTCAGTCAAATGGCCAAGCAGAAATATCCAACCGAGAGATAAAAAGCATTCTTGAGAAGGTAGTAGGTGCAACAAGAAAGGATTGGTCATTAAAACTGGATGATGCTCTTTGGGCCTACAAGACAGCATATAAAACTCCAATTGGGATGTCTCCCTATCGGTTGGTGTTTGGAAAAGCATGTCATTTTCCGGTAGAATTAGAACATGGAGCTTACCGGGCCATAAAAAAGCTCAATTTTGACTTTCAAGCTGCTGGTACAAAAAGGCTCCTTCAACTGAATGAATTGGAGGAATTTCGCCTTAATGCCTATGAAAGTGCAAGGCTCTATAAGGAATGGACCAAGAAGTATCATGATCAGAAAATTATCCCTAAGGTCTTTGAAGCGGGGCAAAAGGTGTTACTTCATAATTCCAAATTGAGATTATTTCCGGGCAAACTCAAATCACGTTGGTCAGGGCCATTCACTGTGGTACAAGTTGCTAACCATGGTGCAATGGAGCTAGAAAATGAAAAAGGTGAAAGATTTCATGCAAATGGCCATCATTTGAAGCATTATTGGGGTGGAAAGGTGGATCGTCAAGTTTCTACGATCTACTTGCTGAACAATCATAACAGAGCTGAAGAGTCAGGCTGAAGACTATAAACCAAGCGCTACTTGGGAGGCAACCCAAGTTCTAAACTTGTCTTTGATGTGTTTCTTTTATTTCGGTTTTGTTTTAGTGTATTTACGATTGATCTTTGTTTTTGTAGGCCTTTTGGTTTATTCCTCAAACTTTGGAGCTTAGCAGGAGTGGTTGATTTCTAATTAGCGACACCAGGGAAGTGCACCTAACCTTAATCTCTAGCAGTGGCCTTGACCTTGATTGGTTTGAATTTGTGTTAAATTGAGGCTTGTGGATTTTGCTTTTATGTGGTTGTTTGTGTTGTGTTTGTTTTTATGCTTGTGCTTGTGTTTAGTCTTGTTTTATTGTGTGTAGGGTGTTTGATTGTGGTAGGTCCAGTTTGTGTTTATTAATTTTTCATGATTATGCCTTCTCTGTGTGAGGCGCTGTGGCGCATTTGATGAGAAGCCGCGGCGCCTCGTCTGTTTCAGACTGCCCTTTCAGTAATAGGCACCGCAGCCCCTGCGTTAATCCACCGCGGCGCCTTTGTCCGTGGTTTTTAGTCCGTCTCGGTAAAAACCGCTGAGTCGTTTAGACATAGAGGCCACGGCACGAATAATTTAACTAGAGTCTACAATTCTGTAGAAGGCGCCGTGGCGCCTTGGTGAATCCGCCGCGGCGCCTTCTCGTAATTCCTTCTTTATGTTTCCTGTTCTGACCTTACTCATTTCTCTTAATACCCACTTTGCCCCAGTGTATCTGATCGGTTTTGAGGGTAGATTCATTGTTTTAATTTTAAAACCCTAACCCTTTAGTCTTTTCACTCTCCATCCAAATTTCAAAACCCTTCCCCCCTCCCGTCGGTCTCCCCATTTGATAATCCCCCCGGTCAGTTTCTCCTCCCTTTCGATAACCCCCATTCCTATTCGATACTACTCCTTTGGTCCATTAGAAATACCGCATCCATCTAAAATCGTCAGTCGCCTCTCCCTCTCCCTTGCTGAAACTGCCGGCCATCAACTTCTCTCCCACCGCCGTTCTTTCTCTCCCTCACCGTCGACACCACCCTTCTGTGTGTTTGTTTCGGCGCTTCCTCTCCCTTAATCGACCGTGTAGGTATATTCTTTCTTACTCTTTTATTTCTTTTAGTTTAGTTTAGTTTTGCTGGAGATGAGTATTACTAGGGTTGTGCATTGTAGTTAGATGATTTTTTGAACTCTAGATGGGGGCATTTTGATTCTCTAAGGTTACATTATGGTTAGGTGATAATTCCTTATTGCCCAACTATCTGTGAACATGTACTGATGAAAATGTGATACTTGTGAAATTGAGTGATCATAGCTTGGACCTAATTTGAGAAAATGAGGTGCTTGTCTAAATTTTCAAATAACACTGGTTCATTACCCAAGCTATGTTGTTCTTTTTCACTTGTAACTGATTTGGCAATGTTATTCTGATTTAGTGAAATTAGTTTAAATTGGCAACTACTGATGGTTGTCTGATTTTGAAATTAAAAGATAAAAGAGAACCTTTGTGAACTTGGTTTGACTTGAGTATTTTATAACTCAGGTTTAGAAAGGGATTAGGTAATGGTGAGATGGTGTTCTGGCTCCTTGATTTAAGTTTGGGGGATAGTTTTTCTTTATTTTTAGGTTAGTTTTCTTCTTTTTCTTTGTCGGTTGTTTCGTGATTGTGGTGTGTTATTTGCTTAGTTTGTGTGTGGTGTGCTTTGCTTTCTCTTTGCAGGTAACAATCCAATGGTCCCCAGGAAGAAAGCCCGTGCTACCTCCCCTGATCCCCCAATTAAAGAGCTTATTGAAAAAAGAGGTTTGATCAAGAAAGAGAATTTCCGTGCACAAATAAATTCGGGTTTTATAAAAAAGCAAGGAAGCTCAACCTCTTAAATCTGATTGGTCCCAAAGGCGAAGGGAATGAGAAGCTGGTCAGAAAATTCTATGTTAGGGTGGCAACAAACTTGAGTAATGAGATGTTTATACGGTACCAGCGTGTCCTCATTACTCCGGTGCGCATCAGAGATCACTATGAGCTTCCCGAGATTGAAAAGTTATCAATGGTATCTCAACAATCAGAAGGAGATTCCTCTCGATGCCATCTCAGCAACACTCACCAATTCTGATGAGATGTGGGTACGGCCTAAGAGGGGCCAAGCGTATATTATGCGAAAAGACATGATACCTGAGGCCAGAATCTGGTTGCATATTGTCACAAGAAACATTATGCCAACCACGCATCTCAGTGAAGCCCCAAGGAATCTGGCACTCCTGATGTATCTGTTTATGATCAAGGTGACAGCGGATGTAGGGAAATTGATTTTTGATGCCATCTGGGATGCCAGCAGAGCCCACAACACAAATCTCATCATGCCTCACCTAATCTCGGATCTGCTATCTAAAGTAGGGGTAGAATGGAAAGACAAAGATTGAAAGTTCAAGCCTGTTTCACCATTCAACTACTCTAATCTGGTTCCTGAACGAGAACAGCAAAGGATCACTAAAGCCATGTTTGCTGAACAATTCCCCGAGGAATATAGGAGGCAACAGGAAGCTCAAGCCAGTGCCAGTGTTGACCCTACCACTCAAAGCTTGGATCTCCTCCACGAGAAATTGGACAGAGAGATACGTCACAGGAGACGTAGACAAAGGCGCATGGAGGAACTACTAGTCCAGATTGCAAGGAAATTGGACATTGACGTGCTAGATGTGGAAGATACAAGCATTGAGGCAGAGTAACCGGGAGATGAACATGAAGCTGGAACTTCTAGGGCTGGTATTGGCTCGGGCAATGATATGGCCGTCGATCCATTTGCAGAGGGTGATGAGGATCAGGGGGATCAGCATTCTGAGGAGGAGGATGACTAGCTGGGGCCGTTTCTGCTGCTGTTGTTGCTTGCTTTGTTGCTTTTGTCTTTATGTGTGTTTTTGCATTTTCTTGCGCTTTGGTCTATTTTGTGTGTTGTTTGCTTCTATGATTCTGGTAAGGCTACTGATGGCCTGTTGAACTGATTCTGACTGTTGAGCATTATCTATCATTGTTGATTTTCACTGCGTTAACTGTTGCGAAATGATTGAAAATGTGAATGGTTAACGAATCTTTTGATTGATTAATTTGTGGATGCCTTTAGTAATTGATGATTTCATTATGATTATCTGATGACGATACTATTGATAGTTGTGCATACTGATATACTTGTAAAGGAAGAAAAGCGAAATTTTGACCTTTCATGCAGCGAATATATTGTTTTTTCAATTCTGCCTGCATGCCCTAATCTTTACTTCCTCTTGTTGACAGTGAGGACACTGTCAATTTTAAGCTTGGGGGTGAGGATTGATTTTTATGGATAACAGGATTTTTGTGGATAACAGGATTAAATTTGAAAATTTTGTGGATAACAGGGTTAAATTTGAAAATTTTTGAAAGGTCATTTTGTTGAGAAAATTTTGAAACAGCTGAAACAATAGAAATTTTGTCAGCTTAAATTTTTGCTCGGTTGATTTTATGAAATATGAGCTGAAGTGACAAGTTGTTAGTTGAGAATGTATGAATGGTCTAATGATTGAACAAAATGCTTAGTTACTATGCTTGATAGGAAGTTTTGAATTGCTCTTTGATGCTTGAATTGTGAGGTTAAAACCTATGTTTCTTTAATTTTGGAGAAACTAATGCACTAAAAGGGTCAAGACATTTCAAGTGGTTATGTTGTGGTTGAGTGGATAATTTAGCCTCTATACTTTTGTTTCAACTAAATTGTTTCAGAACCTTCTTCTGATTTCTCAAAGTTTATAGTTTGTTCTATATGAATTTGAAAAAGGATTAGGGTAGTTCTTAAATGCGTTTGAGCCTTTCAAGCTGACCTTATAGGTTTTATCCTTTGAACCCATACTTTGTGCCAAAAAAAAAAAAAGTATATATGTTCAAGTTTTGTTTCAAACCTTAACCTCTTCCTAACCCAAAACCAATTGAGAAAAACCATGAAATCCCTAGCTTTGAGATAAATGGAAGTTGAAAGGATAAGGGGTTTGATGAAATGTGGAGATTTTGAAAGGTTGGCAGGGGTAGTCAATTATTCTGAAAATTTAAAGTGTTAGGAGCTAAGCTGTAAATTTTTGTTTTCAATGTTCAAAAAAAAAAGAAAGAAAAAAAAGCAAAAAAAAAAAATATATGTATATATACATATCTATATATAAATAATTGTGGTACAAGTTTGGGAAAATGAAAGTGGTTGAAGTAAGTTCTGATTATTGAATATCTATTTATCTTAAAGTATTTGTATGATCTACTTTCCCCTTTCTTTCCTAAGCCATTACCTCTTGGCCACGTTATAAGCTGAAAAGTCCCTTTGATTTCAAATGTATATGGGGTGAGTTGTAGACAGAGAGAGAGAAGAAGTTAGGCTTATGAAAGGATGCGGTTGAAGGCTAGTATGTTGGCTAAAGTCTCCCATTCCACTGAAACAGTATCTTAAGAGATGCTTATTGACTCTATACACACACTCACACTCCAAAATCATTGAAAGTTTGTTTTAAGTTCATGAAACTTGTTTCTTTGGGTGATTCAGTAATTTCCTATCCTGTATAATTTCTTGAGCATTTGATGAGGATATAACTGTTCCTACATTCTTTAATGTGCAATTTGTTACTTAGTCACTGGTTTGTTGTTTTACTCGAGGACGAGCAAAAGTGTAAGTTTGGGGGTGTGATAACCTCTCAAAATTCCTACTGAATTAAGCTGATTTAACGCTCTTTTATGAGGTTTGAAAGTCAATTTTGCAGGAACCAAAGCCTGAGGAGAGTAAAGAATGGAGAAAAGCTTAAAAAAAGTCAGCCACCGCGAAAACGCCGTGGCGAATCAAATAGAAAAGAATGAGCGCGTCTCTGTAAAAGGCGCCGCGGCGCCTTATTGAATCCGCCACGATGCCCAAGCTATCTCGAAGGAACCTATTCGGTATAATTCATCGCGGCCGATTATCAAATGCGCTACGGCGCTTGGCCCTTCACAGCTGTGCATTTTACGTTGTAACTTAAAAAATTAGGGCATATAGAGGTGGATACTGGGTTTTTCTGGGGGACTTCGACTTTTGGAGCAATTTTGGAGGCTGGCTCTGCTAGGGTTTGGAGTTTTGGAGGCTTGGAACCTTTGGGCTTGAAGCTAGAAGAGATTCAAAGCTTGTAACTTGAATTTTCTGGGTTTCCTTCTTCCCTTCTTGTTTCTGCTATGACTACTAGATACTCTTATAGTTGTAGTTATTTACTCGATATGTATAGCTAAATCCATTTTTCTAGGGTTATTTTGATCTATTGTATGGATTGAGACTTGGTTTTACTATCTCTTGAGTGTTAATGATAATATTCAGTTTTTTTTACTTTGAACTTAATGCTTCCTTTTGTCTGGCCATCATTTGGATTGATTGATTGATTAGTTTAACTTGAGAAGGTTAAACTAATTCGTGAACTTTGGTAAAAACATGCTAGTCCAGAAATTTAATTGAGTAAATAGATGGTTTGTCGATGGAGCAGAGATGTATCTGTTGACCTAGCATAGACTAAATGGGTTTTGGTTTTTAAAGTGCAACCTTTTCAAATAAGTGCAAGAAATTGCTGTGTTTTAATCGTGATTGCGAACATTTGGTTTAGACTTGAGAAAGCTTAATCAATTCTACAAACCCAGGCTAACTGAACTTATTGTAAAGCACTACTTGAGAAGTCATTAATCCAGTTTCATGAAGTACTTTAGTGAAGAATAACCCTAGTCTCTTAATTGTTTCAAGGTCGAGTTGATTTTATACTACTTTTAAACCATTGTTTTCCTAATTTCATTTCACAAACTCTTTTACGACAATTGTTTCACTTAACCTAATCAAGTACACAATTATGATTTTCAACTCATCTAGCCTTAGTCTCTGAGGGAACGATACTTTCTATATTACTTGCGACCCATCCACTTGCGGTCAAGTTATTTGGTGAACACTACCCCATAACAACCATAGTCTAAGGATGATAAGCAGTTCTCTGGAATACTTAAGGGTATTGAGGCAATGATTGAGCATATATCTAAGTCTGAAACTAAATCTAAAGCTAGATTTGCAGCCCTAGAGAATAGGATGGAGCAATGGGAAACTAGAACCTCTAATTTGACTTCTTACGTCACTAAGTTGTCAAACGGTATGAGTGAACAGCAAGCTAAGGCTAGTGGTTCAATGCCTTACAACATGGTAATAAATCCTAAACCTTTGAATGCAATCACATTGAGAAGTGGCAAAGAAATTGGTACCAAGAAAGTACAATTCAAAGATGATATCAAGATGAAGAACCAGTTGACGAAGAGATAGAAGTTGAGTTTCCTCCTTCTAAAACCACTCAAGACTTTCCCAAGACTACTCAAGAGACCTCTATTCAATCCAAAAGTGCCAAAGAGAAGAGGCTCTTGGAGCAATCTCTTAAGCTATCATTGGCTCAAGAGAAAGGGGAGTCTAAAGCTGCTAAGCAAGGGCCAATGGAGAAAGGATCACCTTTCAAAGGTGATGAGGTAAACATTTTTTACTTGCCTTTTCCTCATTCCTATCTCATAAGTAAGAAAGTTGTTGAAAAGAAAGATAATGATGAGCTTTTTGACATGTTTAACAAACTTGAGGTTAATGTTCTATTACTTGATTTGATTAAAAGGATGCCTAAGTGTGCTAAGTTTATGAAAGACCTATATACAAACAAGAGAAGGTATAAGCATAGCAAGAGAATCCAACTGGTGTCTAGTGTTAGTACTATCTTTAAGCCACAGTTACCTATTAAGTGTAAAGACCTAGTTTCCTACACTATTCCCTATACCATAGGCAAAACAAACATTTCACATGCCTTACTAGACTTAGGTGCAACCCTAAATGTTATGCCTACCTCTATTTATGAGAGTTTAGGTATTAGTGCCTTAAAAGATACTATTGTTGTGCTATGTCTAGCTGATAGGACTGTGAGATACCCTAAGGGCTTTCTTGAGGATGTTCTTGTGCAAGTAAAAGGTCTTGTGTTCTGAGCTGACTTCTATGTGCTAGACATGAC
Source organism: Neltuma alba (assembly GCF_004799145.2). Classification (NCBI taxonomy): domain Eukaryota; kingdom Viridiplantae; phylum Streptophyta; class Magnoliopsida; order Fabales; family Fabaceae; genus Neltuma; species Neltuma alba. The sequence continues at coordinate 31,578 of NW_021633205.1, forward strand.
TGATGAGATTAAAGCTGATAGCACTTTGATTCTAAGAAGACCTTTCCTTAGAACAGTCCAAACCATAATTAATGTGAAAGATGGGGTCATTACTATGGGCTTTGGGGACCAACAGATTACCTTCAACATTCCTGATACTATGAGTCAAGGTTATGCAGATTGCTCTTACTTGGGTGTTAATTTGATTGATTGTGCTACTAATGATATTGATTATTGGCATGAATCTAAGATGCATGAACATAACTCACTACAAAAAAACATGCTTTTAGCGAAGGAATTTTTTATTTAGCGACAGACTAGCGACGGAAACAGATTAGCAATGGAATTAGCGACGAAATTTGTTCCGTCACTAATTCCTTTGTCGCTAATTGATTAGTGACAGAATTGAAATTCTGTCGCTAATTAGTGATGGATTAGCAATGGAAAATTCCGTCGCTAATTACCGATGAAAATTTCCCGTCGCTAATCCATCGCTAATTCTTGACAGAAATTTCCATTGCAAATTAGCGACGGAATTTTTCTGTCGCTAACCCAATTTTTTTAAAAAATAAAATAAAATGCCACATGGCACCTCTACTAATTGCCACGTCATCACTGGGGACCACCTCCACGTGTCTTTGCCACCTCACCTCTACCTGCTATGTGTGCCGCTACCTCACCTCTGCCTGCCACGTGTGCTGCCACCTCACCTCTGCATGCCACGTCACATGTCACCTTTGCCTGTCACGTGTCGCCACCACATAATTCCCTCTTCAAAGTGACTTCTCCATGGCTCGAACCCAGGACCTCCTCTGTGCGCGCGTACGGCTTTACCAGTTGAGCTGCAATGAATCTGATGACTTATTATGCAAAATTAAATATATATAATATTATTTTACACAAACAATTATATATATTATTAAAAACTAAAAATATACTATATGATAATTTTAATCATAACTATTTTAATGAAAAAATAATTTTTCAATATTTGTTTTATAATTTTTTATTTTTTAAAAAATATTTTTAATATAATTTTAATTTCTAACCGCACTAATCTTGAATTTTAAATTATAAATAATTTTTTTATAAATATTTTTTAAATTTATTTTTTAATTAACATTGATAAGATATACAATTTAATGATATATGTATTATATTACATTATATTATATTATCTATATGTGTTTTATATATTTGAAGAAAATCATTTATAATTAGTCAAAAAATCTTGTTATTCAAAAAATAACTACTATAATAAAATCTAATAAATTATTCTATATAAAAAGTTAAATGATTTGAATAGATTATGATAAACACTATTTTCCTGCTTGTATATATATCCTATGTAATTTATTTTCTTAAAAAGTTTTATACATACCATTTGTTTTTGTGTTAAGACCAAAATCAATCTATCATGGGTATTAATTATATCGTGATTAAATTTTATTGTTTAATGATTGGAATTCAAAATTCACTTCAATATCAATTTGCATTCATATAAATTTATTAAATCATTTTGAATTTCTATCATATATTATATATTTCAATATATTTTATATATGATAAAATTATTTCTTTCTTATATCAGTTTGTATAAAAAAGTTATTAATATTCTTATTGTATTTTTTAATTATTATTAATAATCAAGAGGAATTTATTTTAACAAAATATAAATAAGTTTTCTAAGAAATTATCTTTCTATTTTCAGTATATACATAATGATGACATGAATGATGACGATATCTTCATTAACACCAACTCCACCAGTATATCAATTTATTTTATAATTAAAAATGTTTTTAAATCATTATATTCTTAATTGTTATAATATAATTTTTATAACATTATAATTTAAAATAACGAAATTTAAAATTAGTGACGGATTAGCGACGGAATTATGACAGAATAAAATTAGTGACGGAATTAGTGACAAAAACTTCTATTGCAAATAATTTAGCGATGAAAATTTCTGACGGAAAAAATTCCAGCCCTAATTCTGTTGCTAAATATTTACTGACGGATTAGCGACAGAATTTAGCGACGGACAGAAATTCTATTGCTAATCCGTCAAAAAAATTAGGGATGGAATTTCTGTCATAATTCTGTTAGGATTATAGTTTTGATGATAACAAAGTCAGAATATCAAGGTTAAGTATTTTGATCGATCACCTGATCGAGCAATCGTTTATCGCTAAGATTTCAGATAAAAGATCAAGTGTAAATCAGGTCTTTAGTAGGCTTTTTGATCGAAGAACTATTCGATGAGTAATTTATCGATAAAGTGATCGATAATCACTAACGTAAAAATCACATAAGAGTATGGTAAATTATCGATAAGCTGATCGATAATATCAGGTAAACATTCGAGTTACTGATAAGAGACCCAAACCTGAAGTGTATTTATCGATCAAGTTATCGATAAATCAGTCATCAATAACGTCTTCGATAAAAGGTAACACAATCTACTTGTTCTGCACATTAGTTCTGCTACAAATTTATCGATCATATTTCCGACCATCTGTTTATCGATTACGTGTTCGAACTTTCTGCTCTAACTCTCTGAATGCAGGTGATCAAATTCACTGATGGATCGATAACCTTATTGATCATAAAATTATCGATCACATGATCGATAATCAATGTTCTTATCTACTCTTACTCAGTTTTGTTACAACCAAATTATCGATAACATTATCGATAAGTTTAACTCGTTTGCTTAAATAAGTTTTCACATAACGTGATCGATAAAGAGTCTAAGAATTAACATATTCGCATTAAGTTATGGTAAACCATTTTTTCGATCAAGTTATCGATCACTGTTTTTTCGATAATATGATCGATCATTCAATTCCTCAGATTTCATGTTTTCACAAAACGTGATCGATAATCTTTTCCTTTTCTTTACAGGATTAAACTTCTTTCTTCACTATTATCGATCACTTGTTCGAATAATCAATGATCGATCAACTGTTCGATCATTTCAGATAGCCTGTGTCTTTCATTGATTATTTACATAACCATGTTTTATCGATAATATTATCCATCATACATTTATCGATAAGATGTTCGATCATCAATGACTGAAGCTTCATTTCAATAACATTTGAATTATCGATAATCTGTTCGATCAAATATGTGTTCGATCACTTGTTCGATCATGGAACGATTTCCTCTTTCTAAGATAATTCGTAGAGTCAATGATCCAACACTTGATCGATAATTTTGGTGGTCTGTTTCGAAAAATCTTCATTCCATTTATCGATAACTTGATCTATCATCAAGTAATCGATCACTTTTTCGATCAAACTAAACTGGAATGACATTCTGTTCTTCTTGCTGATAGATGATTTCGTCACAAATCCTTGAATGATCAATTAGCTTTCATTCTGTATTAAAGCACTCACCTCCAAACTTCCATTTGTTCGAAGCTTAAAAATATGCAGATTAATAAAAACGAGTGCAACGGCTCTTCAACGGTATTACGTAGACTGCAACCTACAATGTCAGAAACTCAGACGCATTAATGGCGGAGCCGTTGAAACCAGCGAAACACGCAAGCGAAGTCACAACGGCTAGAAGCTCTTCCGACTAACGGCTACTTAACGGTATCAACTATAAAAGGCGCGAAGAAGCATTAATGAAGAAATTGAATACCTGAACTACCACCTGCGATTATTTAGTTACGCATTCAATACTCTGTTTTTCACGTTACTACTGAGCATCAGTGTTTATCATTGAATTCACTCTGTAAGAGAGCCATTCACTACTTTTATTAAAAACTTGAGAGACACTCAAGAGTGTGGACTCTTGAGAGGGGTTGTATCCTACGGGAGTAAGGGGGAGTGATTGAGCGATTCAATTACTGTACCGAGGCACCAAGAGCCCTGTCGATCTTGGAAGATAGTGAAATACTCAGAGGTGTTCTGGGGACTGGAAGTAGGTCACGTGGTTTAGACCGAACCAGTATAAATCTTGTGTCTCCTCTCTGCGGTTAAAATTCTCCTTACTCTGACTCTCTGTTTCGTTCAATACTTGCACGCTTTTAATTTTAAATTTTTGTAACTCACCCAATTCACCCCCCTCTTGGGTGAGATTGTTTCTAACAAATTCCGTCAGAAATTAGCGACAGAATTTGTTTCCGTCGCAAATTCCGTCAGTAATTAGCAACGGAATTTTTTTCCGTCGTAAATTTCGTCGCTAATTAGCTTTTTTTTGTAGTGACTGGTATGATGAGATTGTTGAGCATGGTGATGCATTTACTTATTTATCTACCTCTCATTCTTCTTCTTTGTGCTCATGTTATGGTGACATGGTGTGCGTTAACTGTTTAGAAGTTGATTGCCTCCTTTCCATCTCTCATGATTTTGATGTATCATCTTGTCTTAACCTTGATCCTACTTTGAACATTACACTTGATGATAGCCTTGAGAAAGGTGAGTTTGTTGATTTTGCAGGTACTGATAATAAAGGAGTTGTTATGCAAGCTACACCAATAGCTTCTCCTTTGAGTGTTGGAACATTAGAAGAGGCTAGCAACAAGCTTGGTATTGACTTAGTCACTTCTAATCCCACTCTTCCTTGTGATTTACTCAATATTTCTGTTGATTAGATTGATATCGATCCTCATTTTTGCAGGTTATTTAAGAGTGGCACTGAGTTAGGAATTAGAGGATATACACTTCATGACGTGCTTATATCTCCTTCCCCAAGCCACATGAACATTCCACTTGCTTTAAATACACTTAACATAAAAGAATTAATTCCTTCTGTTGTGCAACCTCCTGATTTAGAATTGAGACTCCTTCCCTCTAACTTGAAATATGTCTTTCTTGCTGCTGACTCTAAATTGTCTGTTATTATTTCTAGTTCTTTGAGTAGTTCTAAAGAAGAAATATTGATTTCTGTGTTGAAGAGTTATAAGGGGGCTATAGGATGGTCATTGGGGGACATACCAGGGATTAATCCCTCAGTTAGCACACACAAGATCCTTTTAAATGAAGGGTCCAAGCCAGTTAGACAACCACATAGGAGATTGAATTGTCTCATTCTAGATGTCATTAAGAAGGAAGTCTCTAAGTTGTTGAGTGTTGGGATCATCTATCCCATATCAGATAGTAAGTGGGCAAGTCCGGTACAAATAGTACCAAAGAAGAGCAGTATCATAGTAGTGAGAAATGAGAATGACGAGCTGATTCCAACCCGAGTTCAAAATGCTTGGAGAATGTGTATAGATTATAGGAAGCTGAATGATGTCACAAGAAAAGACCACTACTTTCCATTGCCTTTTATACATTAGATGTTGGTGAGAATTTCAGGAAAGTCTCACTATTGTTTTCTAGACGGTTTTTCTGGCTATTTTCAAGTGCTTATTGCTTTTGAAGATCAGGATAAAACTACTTTTACTTGCCCTTTGGGTATCTTTGCTTATCGAAGAATACCTTTTGGATTGTGTAACGCTCTAGGAACTTTTCAAAGGTACATGATGGCGATATTTGGTGATCTTCTAGAACAAAACATGTAAGTTTTTATAGATGACTTCATTGTTTACAGTGAGAGTTTTGATGAGTGCTTAAATAGCCTAGAACAGGCTCTTGAGAGGTGTATTAATAAGAAATTGGTTTTAAACTTTGAAAAGTGTCATTTTATGGTTGATAGAGGGATAGTTTTAGGTCACCCATCTCTCAAAAGGGGATCAAGGTTAATATAGCCAAAATTAAAGTTATTTCATCCCTTATCCCACTTATTTGAAAGACTTGAGGTCTTTCTTAGGGCGTATAGGTTTCTATCGGTGTTTTATTAAGAACTTTAGTAAAGTTGCCTTGCCTCTTTCTACCTTTTTAAAAAAGGATGTTGAATTTAAATTTGATGACAAGTGCAGACATGCTTTTGACACTTTAAAATCTATGCTTGTTTCACCTCCTATTCTCACTGAACCTAAGTAGAATTTACATTTTGAATTATCTTGTGATGCTTCTAACTTTGTAGTAGGTGCCATGCTTGGATAGAAGGAGGAGAAATAGTCCAGAGTCATAGCATATGCCTCCAAGACGCTTGATTTTGCTCAAGTCAATTACACTACTACAGAGAAGGAACTATTTGCTATTATTTTTGCTTTGGATAAGTTTAGACAATATCTGATAAACTCTCAAGTGGTTATTTTTACAGATCATGTAGCGGTTCAGTACCTATTTAAGAAGCCTCAGTCTAAACCTAGACTGTTGAGATGGGTTTTACTGCTACAGGAGTTTGATATCGAGATCAGAGATAGAGCCAGAGTAGAGAATCATGTAGCTGACCACCTTAGTCGGTTACCTGAACGCATATAGGGAGTTGCTTCTTCTAATCTTGTTATTGACTCATTTCTTGATTCTGCTCTTTTTGCCATGGTTGTTCACGAGCCTTGGTACTCTAACATAGTTAATTATCTTGTCTCTAATCTTGTGCGTCCTTTTATGTCTAAATTTCATATTGATAAGCTGAAGAGGGAGGCAAGATACTATATCTGGGATGCTCTAATCCTGTGGAAGCAATACAGTGACCAAATCATCAGACGTTGTGTTCCAAACATTGAGATCCACTCTATCCTTATCTTTGCACATTCTTTATCTTGCGGGGGCATTTTAATGCTAATAGGATTTCTAAAAGGGTTTTAGAGTGTGGTTTTTACTGGCCTTCTCTATTTAAGAATGCTTATTCTTTCTGCAAGTCTTGTGATGAATGTCAAAGGTCTGGGAGTTTGGGTAGGAAGCATGAGATGCCTCTAAGACCTATGAATTTTTGTGAAATCTTTGATGTGTGGGGCATGAATTTTATGGGTCCCTTCCCTCCATGTTTTGGGTTTTCATACATATTACTTGCAGTAGATTATGTGTCTTGATAAGTAGAGGTAGTGCCAACTAGGAAAATGATTGCTTCTACGGTTGCCAAGTTTTTACATTCTCATATATTTTATAGGTACGGCATCCCAAGAGCAATCATCAGTGACCAAGGAATACACTTCTGCAACAAGACCATCAAGTCTCTATTGGCTAAACATAGAGTCAATCACAAGCTTGCCACCCCCTATCACCCTTAAACGAATGGGTTAGCTGAAGTCTCTAACGGGTGAAGTGAAGTGAATACTTAAGAAGATCATGAAACCATCCTGTAAGGATTGGAGTGAAAGGTTTGAGGAAGCTCTTTGGGCTTACAGGACTGCCTACAAGACCCCTATAGGCATGTCTCCCTTCCGATTGCTCTATGGCAAGGCTTGCCATCTAACTATGGAGATAGAGCACAAATCTTATTGGGCAATCAAGGCATGTGATGCAGATCTTGAATCTTCATTTGACAATTAAAAAAATGCAACTCTAAGAACTTAAAGAAAAAGAAATGAGACTTAAGTCCCATGACAACGCCAAAATCTACAAAGATAAGCTGAAAATGATTCATGATAAGCAGATTCTAAGGAAGCAGTTTCATGAAGGTGACAAAGTTATAAAGTTTAAAGCCCAGTTAAAACTAATGCCTGGGAAGTTTGTGACCAGGTGGGAAAGTCCGTTTAGAGTTACTAAAGTATACCCTTTTGGCATGGTAGAGCTCCTAGATGTGGAGACTGGTGTATAACTTCACAAGTTAACGGCC
>NW_021633206.1:0-36305 GCF_004799145.2 Neltuma alba
ATGTGGGTTTGAGATTGAAGAATTCACTTAAAGAACCACGTGACAAGCATGTGCCTTGGACAAGGATCATAAGTGACGTCGAAAAATCTTTAAAAAGGATCAAGAAGGCATCATTATGAATTGATTATGATTTAAATTTTTTTTTTTTGTCAAGGAGTGTTCTTGAAGTTTAAGTTATTTTCTTTTATTTCTATTAATAAATGGTGCCTCCCATGGTCAAATAATCATTAATAATGTATTATCTCCAGCATTTATGTCTTGGGATGCTGATTCTAGAGTGTTCTATTGTTGCCTATATATAGGATACATTTTTTGTAATTGAATTCAGACTTAGATGAATGAGAATTGAGTTTATTTCTCTTTGTGTGAGCTTTGTTTGCAGCCTTGTATTCTCGTGAGAATACTCAACAGTATCAAGGGATTGATCAACCTTGTGGTGTCTTGATGGCTAGATCAAACCGTTGTTCGTTACTTGATTCTAGCTGGTCTATATGTCCCCTCATATCAAGTGGTATCAGAGCTGAGGTTTGCTAGATTTCAAGTTCTATCTTTTTGGTGTTTTTATTTTTTATTTTTGCTTTCTCTATTGCTTCTGTTTTCCTTTCATTTCCATTCTCCTCATTTTATCTTCCTCCTTTCTTCCTTATTTCCATCCCTTTTGTTTTTTTTTCCTTTTTGTTTTTTTTTCTTTTCATCTTCTTCCCACCATTATTTTTTGTTCATTTGACTTCCATTATTCTTTTGAGTAGCCAAAAAAATTTGTGGAAAAAAAAGTGCTGTTGTGTTGAAACAAAAAAAAAAAAAAAAAAAAGGCTGCAGAATTGCTGAAAAAAATCAAAAATTAAGAAAAAAAAGAAAGAGTTTCAGATTTTAGAGATTGCAGCATAAGATGCAAGTTTCCTAATTTGAAAGAGCTTCCATTGCAAGTCACAATTAATTTCCTAAATCTTTATGCTTGGGTAGTAGGACTCCTACTTTCCTATTTCTACTTTTCTTTGTTTTATCTATTGATTCTAGAGTGTTCTATTGTTGCCTATATAAAGGCTACGTTTTTGTAATTGAAGGCAGATTTGGATGAATGAGAACTAGTTTATTTCTCTCCATGTGAGCTTTGCTTGCATCCTTGTATTCTCGTGAAAATACTTGACAGTATCAAGGGATTGATCAACCTTGTGGTGTCTTCATGGCTAGGGTTGTAAGAGACAAGTTCTCTTAAGGTCCTACCTAGGTCAACCATCCATTCGTTACTTGATTCTAGCCGGTTCGTCCCCTCATATCAGAGAAGCTGGAGAGAAAAAGAAAACTGGTGATCTGAAGGTGGAAGGACTAAATGAATCGATGCCCTGCACAAGCGCATGACTTATGTATTTAAATCTGAAATTTTTTATCATTCGCAGTGGTGCCTGGCCAAAACGGTGTCGTCTCAATTAGTCATTCTGAGTTCTTTGTTAAACTGCATCTGTCGTGGAGCTTTTGATCATCATCTGTGGTGACTATTACCGAGAGTAGTTTTGCAAACCTGCCACGGCTCCTGAAACGATATGCCATGGCACCTTATACAAAATGGCCAGAATGCTGAAGAAACTCCTTGAAATTCACACCAAACAAGGATCAAAAGTCCACGCAAATAAAATCATACAAAATCATGCAAAAACACAAATAAAACCTTACAACTCCCTTCACCAACTCTTATACACAATAAAAGCTAATTATTCCCAAAATATTCAAGTATAAATGGCAATAGCATAAGTTTAGAACTAGAAATATATGCAAATAATGAGACTTATCAAGCCTGTTTGACGACTATAGAAGAAATTTCTCTTTACTATCTCAGAATTAAAAGGAAACACTCCCGTTAGGCAAGATTTTGCATAAGGATTCCAGAAAGAAAGATATCATCCCATTTGGGTGCACATCAGATGCCGATTCGATTTTAGCGTGTTTGTGGCCTACAGAAGAAAAATCTCATCCCCATCTCATAATTTAGTGAAAACACTCTCGTTAGGCTCTATATTACATGAGGATTCCCGAAAAACAAGATATCATTCCTTAATTGAACCGCTTGGGTGCTCATCCGTAGCGGATTTTATTTTAGCCTGTTTGAGGCTTAGAGAAGAAAAGTCTCGTCGCTATCTCAAAATTCGATAGAAACACTCACGTTAGGATTGATTTTGTATATGGATTCTAGAAAGCCAGATATCTTTCCCAAATTCGTTCACTTGGGCACTTAGCTGAAGCTGATTTGATTTTAGCCTGTTCGAGGCCCACAGAAGAAAAATCTTCTCACTATCTCAGAATTTGGTAGAAAGACTCCCGTTAGGATCGATTTCATATATGGATTCTAGAAAGCTAGACATCTTTCCTAAATTTGTTGGGTGCTCAGCCGAAGCTGATTTGATTTTAGCCAGTTCAAGGCCAACAAGAAGAAAAATCTTGTCACTATCTCGAAATGCAAGATATCATTCCTAAATTAAACCGTTTGCGTGCTGATCTGAAGCTGATTTGATTTGAACCAGTTTGAGGCCTATAGAAGATAAATGTTATCACTATCTCAAATTCAATGGATACACTCCCGTTAGGCTTTATTTTAAGTGAGGATTCTCGAAAGCAAGATATCATTCCTCAATTGAACCACTTGGGTGCTCATCCACGGCCAATTTTATTTTAGCCTATTTGAGGCTTGGAGATGAAAAATCTCGTTACTATCTCGAAATTCGGTATAAATGCTCTCAATAGGATGGATTTTGCATGAGGATTCCCAAAAGCAAGATATCATCCTTAAAATCAAACAATTTGGGTGCTCATGGGAAGTCGATTTGATTTTAGCACATTTGAGGCCTACAGAACATAAATCTTGTCGCTATCACAGAAAGCAGTGGAACCACTCCTGTTAGTCTCTATTTTACATATGGATTCTCGAAAGCAAGGATATCATTCCTAAATTGAACCACTTGGGTGCTCGTCCGTAGCTGATTTTATTTTGGCCTGTTTGAGGCATACACAAGAAAAATCTCGTCACTATCCCATAATTTGATATAATTACTCCCATTCAGATCAGTTTTGTAAATGGATTCTAGAAAGCCAGATATCTTCCTTAAATTCGTTCATTTAGTTGCTTTGTTGAAGCCAATTTGATTTTAGCCTGTTCAAGGCCTACGAAAGAAAAATCTTGTCACTATCTCAAAATTCAGAGGAAATACTCCCGTTTGGCTTGATTTTGAAAGAGGATTCTAGAATGTAAGATATCATCCCTAAATTAAACAGTTTGGGCGCTCATCTGACGTTGATTTGATTTGAACTAGTTTGAGACCTGGAGAAGAAAAATCTCAGAATTTGATGGAAACACTCTTGTTGGGCTCGATTTTACATGAGGATTCTAGAAAATAAGATATCATCTCTAAAATTAAACCATTTGGGCGCTCATGAGAAGCCAATTTGATTTTAGTATGTTTGAGGCCTACAGAAGATAGATCTTGTCACTATCTCAAAATTCAATGGAAACACTACTGTTAGGCTCTCTGTTTTATGTGAGGATTCCTAAAAGCAAGATATCATTCCTCAATTGAACCACTTGGGCACTCATGAGAAGCCGATTTGATTTTAGCGCGTTTGAGGCTTGCAGAAGATTCTCATTGCTATCTCAGAATAAAGTGGAACCACTACCGTTAGGCTCCCTATTTTATATGAGGATCCCTGAAAGCAAGATATCATTCCTCAATTGAACCATTTGGGTGTTCATCAGAAGCTGATTCGATTTTAGCGTGTTTAAGGCCCACAGAAGATAATTCTCATCGCTATCTCAGAATACAATGGAACCACTCTTGTTAGTCTCTATTTTACATGAGGATTCCTAAAAGCAGGATATCATTCCTGAATTGAACCACCTGGGTACTCGTCCATAGCCGATTTTATTTTAGCATGTTTGAGGCTTAAAGAAGAAAAATCCCGTCACTATCTTAGAATTCAGTAGAAATACTCCCGTTAGGATCGATTTTCTATATGGATTCTAGAAAGCCTGACATCTTTCTTAAATTCATTTATTTAGGCGATCAACTAAAGTCAATGTGATTTTAGGCTGTCTAAGACCTACAGAAGATAAATCTTGTCAAAATCTCAAAATTTGGTAGAAACACTCCTATTTGCTTGATTTTGAATGAGGATTCTAGAATGCAAGATATTATTCCTAAATTAAATTGTTTGGGCACTCATCTGAGGCTGATTTGATTTGAACCAGTTTGAGGCCTACAGAAGATAAATCTTGTGACTATCACAGAATTCAATGGATGCACTCCCGTTAGTCTCTATTTTACATGTGGATTCCCGAAAGCAGGATATCATTCCTAAATTGAACCACTTGGGCGCTTTTCCGTAGCCAATTTTATTTTAGCATGTTTGAGGCTTAGAGAAGAAAAATTTTGTCACTATCTTAGAATTCGGTAGAAACATTCCTGTTAGGATCAATTTTGTATATGGATTCTAGAAAGCCTGATATCTTTATTCAATTTATTCATTTGGGTGCTCAGCCGAAGCCATTTTGATTTTTGCCTGTTCGAGGCCTACGAAAGAAAAATCTTGTCACTATCTCAAAATTCGGGGGAAACACACCCATTTGGCTTGATTTTGAAATAGCATTCTATAATGCATCTTTCCTAAGGTAAACTGTTTGGGCACTCATCTGAGGTTGATTTGATTTGAACCAATTTGAGACCTGGAGAAGAAAAATCTCACAATTCAGTGGAAACACTCTCGTTAGGCTTGATTTTGCATGAGGATTCTTGAAAGCAAGAAAGCATCCCTAAAATTGAACAATTTGGATGCTCATGAGAAGCCAATTTGATTTTGGCACATTTGAGGCCTATAGAAGATAAATCTTGTCACTATCTTAGAATAGAGTGGAAACACTCCTATTGGGCTCTATTTTATGTGAGGATTCTCAAAAGCAAGATATCATTCCTGAATTGAACCACTTGGGTACTTGTCCGTAGCGGATTTTATTTTAGCCTGTTTGAGACATAGCAAAGAAAAATCTTGTCACTATATTAGAATTCGATAGAAACACTTCCGTTAAATTTTGTATATGGATTCTAGAAAGCCAAATATGTTTCCTAAATTCATTCATTTGGGCACTCAGCCGAAGCCAATTTGATTTTAGGCTTTTTAAGGTCTACAGAAGAAAAATCTTGTCACTATCTCAAAATTCGGTGGAAACACTCCTGTTTGGCTTGATTTTGAAAGAGGATTCTAGAATGCAAGACATGATTCCTAAATTAAACCATTTGGGTGCTAATCTGTGGTTGATTTGATTTGAACCAGTTTCAAACCTACAGAAGAAAAATGTTAGTGTTTGGAGGAAACACTCCCATTAGGCTAGATTTTGCATGACGATTCCCAAAAGCAACATATCATCCCTAAAATTAAACCATTTGGGCGCTCATGAGAAGCTGATTTGATTTTAGCACGTTTGAGGCCTATAGAAGATAAATCTCGTTACTATCTCAGAATTCAGTGGAAACACGACTGTTAGGCTGTTTATTGAACCACTTTGGTGCTCGTGCGAGGCTGATTTGATTTTAGCATGTTTAAGGCCTGTAGAAGATAAATCTCATCACTATCTCAGAATACAATGGAACCACTCCTGTTAGTCTCTATTTTACGTGAGGATTTCCAAAAGCAAGATATCATTCCTAAATTAAACCACTTGGGCGCTCATCTGTAGTGATTTTATTTTAGCAAGTTTGAGGATTAGAGAAGAAAAATTTTATCACTATCTCAAAATTCGGTAGAAACACTCCTGCTAGGATCGATTTTGTATATGGATTCTAGAAAGTATCTTTCTTAAATTAGTTCATTTGGGTGCTCAACTGAGACTGGTTTGATTTGAACCTGTTTGAGGTTAATAGAAGGTAAATCTCATCACTCTCTCATACTTCAATAGAAGCACTCCCGTTATGCTTTATTCTAAGTGAGGATTCTTGAAAGCAAGATATCATTCCTCAATTGAACCACTTGGGCGCTCATCCGTAGCCAATTTTATTTTAGCCTATTTGAGGCTTATAGATGAAAAATCTCATTACTATCTCAAAATTTGTTAGAAACACTTCCGATAGGTTGGATTTTGCATGAGGATTTCTGAAAGCAAGATATCATTCCTCAATTGAACCACTTAGGCGATCATCTGTAGCCGATTTTATTTTAGCCTATTTGAGGCCTATAGATGAAAAATCTCATTACTATCTCAAAATTTGTTAGAAACACTTCCGATAGGTTGGATTTTGCATGAGGATTTCTGAAAGCAAGATATCATTCCTCAATTGAACCACTTGGGCGCTCATCTGTAGCCGATTTTATTTTAGCCCATTTGAGGCCTATAGATGAAAAATCTCATTACTATCTCAGAATTCGGTAGAAACACTCCCAATAGGTTGGATTTTGCATGAGGATTCCTGAAAGCAATCATCCTTAAACTTGAACAATTTGGGCGCTCATGAGAAGCCGATTTGATTTTAGCACGTTCGAGGCCTCCAAAAGATAAATCTCGTCGTTATCTCAGAATATAGTAGAACTGTAACATCCTACCTTCAACCCCTCAGAGTATGCATTTGGAAGTGTTATGGTTCAAACGGATCACAACACAAGCCCGTGGATTAAAATTTCAACACAATTACTTAGGTTACTATTCACTGTTTAAATTTCAAATTACAGGTCCAACTTCAAAAAATCATAACTAATTCTATAAAAATCGTATTGAGGTGTTCTAAAATTCTACGGAAAACTCTTTGAAATCTCTTTAAGGAAAAAAAATCCAATTAGACTTATCCTTGCCTAATTCATACAGTTTAATTAATAAATATTACTGTTGATTTGGTAAAATCTGGAACTTTCAGATTCTGTGCCTCAACTTTGGAAATTCGTATCTCCTCGTGTACACATCCAATTGAGGCCATCTACCCCTCATTTTAAAGCTTGGGATGTGTACTATAAGTATGCAAAATCTTGTGGCTAAGCTCATTCACTTGATAGGTCAAAACTGGAGTTACAAACTTACTACCCCAAGACCTGCGTTTTACCCCTTAACTATTCTTTACTTTAATTCTTTTTATTTCTTTGGCATACATAACTTGGGCTTACTTTTTTCCATTCATTCTCATACATTTCTATTCATGCCATAAATATTATAATTAAATGCATGGCATCATTGGCATCCATAACATAGTGATATGAGGGGTTGTACAGACCGGCTAGAATCAAGTAACAGACAGACGGTTGATCTAGGTAGGACCTTAAGAGAACTTGTCTCTTACAACCCTAGCCATGAAGACACCACAAGGTTGATCAATCCCTTGATACTGTCGAGTATTCTCACGAGAATACAAGGATGCAAGCAAAGCTTACACTGAGAGAAATAAACTCAATTCTCATTCATCTAAATTTTATTTTTAAGTACAAAAACGTAGCCTATATATAGGCAACAATAGAACACTCTAGAATCAGCATCTTAAGACATAAATGCTAGGGATGATGCCTCATCAATGATTATTTGACTATGGGAGGCATCATTTCTTACATAGAAATAAAAGGAAATAACTTAAACTTCAAGAACAAATCTGCTATTTGAAAATAGGAAACTGTAAAATAGGAAACTAATTAAAACAAACAGAATCCTAATTAATGTCAATAATATCACTCTTGATGCTTCTTGAATCTTCTTGGACCTTCCAAATGGACCTTCATTGCTATTCACGTCCAAAAACATAAGTGGGCCTTTTAGACATCCATTTGGGCTTGAATGTGGTTGAATCACGTTCTGGAATTCCCATGGTCCATAGCATAATGCAGTTGGGCCCCAATTTAAAAGATTATAGCTCCAATGGACTCCTCCATGCATATATAATTGTGTTGGGCGTTAACAACATGAAACTGGCTTTAAATGCTCCTTTTGGGCTCTTAGAACGTGCTCTTATCTTTCTCAAGGTCCAAGTGTTCATACTCCAATGACTTATATGCCATGGTGGTTTTCGGGGTAGCCTTCCATATGTCATGTTAAGCTCCATATGTATCCATGTCATCATCCAAGGAATGATCCATGTCCTCCTCCATGTAAGCATTCTAGAGCTATAAATCCCTTGAATATTCTGGAGGGCTTGCTGGGCTTCTAACTGAGGGAGTCTTATTTGGGCTTCATGACCTTCATATTCAATGCCTCTTGGTATGCTATCACATAGTTTATAAAATAGGAGAATTATACATTCATCAATAGTCTTATCCATTAACAGGAATAATTATCGGCTTACTTCTCCTTTCTTCTCATGCCATTATTGCCCATTGTTGATTGACCTAAATGATTGGTTAGGGAGGGGTGAGATTCAGGGGAATCTTAGTAGCAAATATTACCACATACATGCACAAGATGGATGCCAGTGTATGGTATGTAGTTTTTCATAAACTTAAGTTAACTAGTGACATGCTTTATGCTTCGTATAAAAAATGCATGGCCATGGGAACATATTAAAAATAGCATTTCCAGCAACAATCATCATGTCACAACAACAAATACAAACCAACACATGAGCATACCATATCAAGTATATAAAGGGTAAGTTCACTACCTTGCACCTCAAGCTTTCCTCTTGCTTTTCTTTTGATTCCCTTGACTTTCCAGCCATAAGGGCTTTCGGTTAACATCATCAAACATCCTCTTGGATGTTCTAAGGTCCTAAATATAATCACATGGGTCATACAATCTACTAGGACCAAAAGATTATATAAAGTTCAAGACTAACCTTCTTGAATAAGAGCTCATCTTAGCCCTCCATTCAACCACCCTTCCATGTGTACACATCTTAATCAACATAGCCTAAAAAGATGACAAGTGTCTTGGTGAGTCATGACTTCAAGAAGCTTGTAGATGCTTCTAGAGATTTCTAGATCCCTCTAGGTTCTTCTATACTCTTCTTGATTGTTCTAGATTCTTCTAGATGGTTCTAGATTTTTCTAACAACTTGAACAATTTCTTTCCTGTCCATTCATCAACTTGAAGGGAATTGAAAAACGACGCGCAGCAGAAATCAACTTAAAATTTTTAAAACTTTCAATCCCTTGCCCGGATCTACCGATCGCGTTTAAGTCAGGTAGTAAGAAGTATTACCTTTGGTGTTCGATTTCCTGGTGGCTCGGTGATTCTGCCGTTCAGGATCCCTCTGCTCGCCTCCTTTGTCGTTCGAAGTCGACAACTCCGGTCGGCTTCCTCTACCGGTATCCACACGAATAGCTCTCCGGTTACAAACGGCTTGCTAGTGCCCTTTTTGTCTGTCTAGGGTTTTCAGAGAATCCGTCCACTCTTATCTCTCTTAGGCCGTCTCTTATCTGTTGGTACTCTCACGCTTAAAACCCTAGCTCCTCATATCAAATATATAGGATGCTATAGGTTTAATGAATAATATTTAATTTTGAAATTAATACAATATCAAATATTGCCTAATCAGATAAGAGAACAATTAAATAAATATGGTTTAAATTAAATCCGTCTCACAAATTTAATTCACCTATTTATTTAATAAAGATATGACGGAATTAATTTATATATATTTAATTTATCCTTATAAATTAAATCTAACAATTAATATTTCTTATATTTATATAATATATATACGAATTTATATATATATATATACACGTCCACCCTATATTATTCATTGAATCTGGACATATCTTAGATTCAATGAATCTGGACATCATAACTCGTGTTGGGCTATTTTGTGTGCAACCCTGTAGGCCCATATGAAGTTGGCAGTGGGCCATTAACTATAATGACTCACAAGTCGTAAGCAGTCTCTAGCAAGACATCATGACTACCCAAATCATATGAGGATCGTTGAACGATGTAACCTTTCATACAACTATATCACGTCCCTTTTGTCACACGACATTTTGGTCATGGATGAGGCATGGAGAACGTCACCCTCCTATTCATGACCGTTACTTTCTCGATCCCTGAGTAGTCTGAGTATAGAAACGGAACTACCTTTCCATTATAGTATGGCCATACATTTCTCAGACTCACTCATCGAGGGGCCCAGTAATGTCTCTCTACAAATGTGAGGGACAAATTCCATCTTGACCATTCACATTCCTCTGCATGAAAAACCACTAAGCCTGAACATAGTCTTTATGATCACTCGGTCAAAAGTGACTTTTGACTAGGTCAAAGCTAAGCGTTTCTCATGTATGAATCCATGATTATCTCAGGTCAAAGGGCACAGTGACATGGTTTGTATATGAGAGAAGCTTATGACTTAACCCATGCAGCTCTCTCATAGCGGGTTGGTCTAACACCTTGTACTCTTACATGTGCCTATGACTTTAATTTATATCTCTATATATCTTTAAAGTCATACTGGTCTTATTTCATCTTTGCTCCCACATAGATGACCGACCAGGGACATTTAGGATAAACCATGAGTTATCCAAGGATAGTCATCACAGTAAACATGCAAATAATATGATAACGTAATTAATAAATTCATAAATTAACAATGTTCATAGCAATATGATTGGCCCCTAGGACACAATTTCCAACACAACTTAGTATTAAAATAGGGAGAAAATAAATGAAAAATTTGTGGGAAAATATTTTCTTAATTATTTCTCCACCTATCAAGCCAATCTTGCATCGTATCAGATATTTTTCGGGTCCTGACTTACCCTATACCACTAGGACATTTTCTTCTTAAAATTCTAGCCAATAAAAGGCACATATATGGCCCCACCTTAGAGGAGCAGAGGGAAAAAAATAGTCAACACTATTGACCAATTTGTTAACCTTATTGAGTCACATCGTAGAAATTTTGCTCTACCGGGTAGATAGAGAACTGTCTAACACTTACCCTATTGCATTCTAATTTTTCTGCTGCCCAAAAAATATCTTTCGGTGACTCATATGGTGACTCATCACCCTCATAAATGAAGCACATGGGAAAGAAGAAGAGAATTCAAGTTGAACTTGTCTTCCTCAAAATATCTGGGATATTTTCTAACTTTGTCTCCTAATTAAGGGACATTAATTATTTAACATTTGAAAGGAGTATTTTATCCAATCCTAAACTCCAAAAATTCATCTATTTATACCATAAAATTCATCTACGAATTTTCTTAGATCATAACTCAGACTATAAGTATTTCTTTTTAAATTTCACATAATAAACCCATAAATTGCAATTCTGGCCTTATAAAATGTTAAAGCCATTCTGTTGGCCTTCTAGGGTCAAGACTAATTTTATAAATGAGTACAACCTTTCAACCCTTTAATCTCATTTTTGCGTACATTTTTTAGGTCTCTTGCTATTTTAAATAATTACTTCAAATAGTGTACTTTTTACTAGTTATAACCTTATAAATTCCATTTAAGCTATCTTAGGGGTATTTTTGTCATCTCTCTTCACAAAAGAGTCTTAGAATATTATTTTCTATTTTTTGGGATTTTCTTAGAATTTTTCATGTACTTTTCATTTTTACCCCTGATGGCTGTAACTTTCTAAATTTACAGTTTTACCCCTGCTTAGGCTCAATCTCATAAAACCATCTCTTTGAGGCTTCTAACTTAACTTTTTGTCTGTATCTAGCCTCTTTTCTCTTTTTGGGCCTTCGAGACTTTACTGGAGCCTCTAACTTTGATTACACTTTAGCCCTTTAAAAGTTTCACTTTGTACTTTAGTCCCTGAAATTGTTTTAACTTCCTTTCTCATCTTTGGGAGCTTTGCTAAAAAGGGGTCTGGTAGCCTATCCAATTCAAGCTATTTCTGGTACTTCTAGGCCCAAAAATTGGGATGTTACAGGAACCACTCCTGTTAGTCTCTATTTTATATGAGGATTCCCGGAAGCAGGATATCATTCCTAAATTGAACTACTTAGGTGCTCGTCCACAGCTGATTTTATTTTAGCCTATTTGAGGCATACACAAGAAAAATCTTGTCACTATCTCAAAAATTGACAGAAACACTCCCGTTAGGATCGATTTTGTAAATAGATTCTAGAAAGCCAGATATCTTTCCTAAATTCGTTCATTTGGGCACTCTGCCAAAGCCCATTTGATTTTTGCTTATTCGAGGCCTACTGAAGAAAAGTTTTGTCACTATCTCGAAATTCGATGGAAACACTCGCATTTGGCTTGATTTTGATTTGATTTGAACCAGTTTGAGACCTACAGATGAAAAATCTCATAATTCGGTAGAAAACACTCCCGTTAGGCTAGATTTTGCATGAGGATTGCTGAAAGCAACATATCATCCCTAAAATTAAACCATTTAGGCACTTATAAGAAGCCAATTTGATTTTAGCAAGTTTGAGGCCTACAGAAGATAAATCTCGTCACTATCACAGAATTTAGGAGAAACACTACCGTTAGGCTCTCTATTTTATATGAGGATTCCCAAAAGCAGGATATCATTCCTCAATTGATCTACTTGGGTGCTCATGAGAAGCCGATTTTATTTTAGTGCATTTGAGGCTTGCAGAAGATAAATCTTGTCGCTATCTCAGAATACAGTGGAATCATACCTGTTAGTCTCTATTTCACGTGAGGATTCCCAAAAGTAGGATATCATTCCTAAATTGAATTACTTGGGTGATCGTCCGTAGCCGATTTTATTTTAGCATGTTTGAGGCTTAGAGAAGAAAAATCTCGTCACTCTCTCAGAATTCGGTAGAAACCCTACTATTAGGATCGATTTTGTATATGGATTCTGGAAAGCCTGATATCTTTCTTAAAAGCGCTCCACCGAAGCAGATTTGATTTTAGCTTATCTGAGGCCTACAGAAGAAAAATCTCGTCACTATCTCAGAATTCGGTAGAAACACTACTATTAGGATCGATTTTGTATATGGATTTTGGAAAGCCTGATATCTTTCTTAAAAGTGCTCAACCAAAGCAGATTTGATTTTAGCCTGTCTGAGGCCTACAAAAGAAAAATCTTGTCAAGATCTCAAAATTTGGTGGAAACACTCCCTGGTTTGGCTTGATTTTGAATGCAGATTCTAGAATGCAAGATATTATTCCTAAATTAAATCGTTCACGCACTCATCTGAGGTTGATTTGATTTGAACTACTTTGAGGCTTATAAAGATAAATCTCGTCACTATCTCAAAATTCAATAGATGCACTCCTGTTAGGCTCTATGTTAGGTGAGGATTCCTGAAAGCAAGATATCATTACTCAATCGAACCACTTGGGTGCTTATGGTGAGAACCCACAAGGAAAAATCCCACGAACCCACAACCGATCTGAATATACGCACCCCAAGAACGTAAACAAAGGTCTGGTGATCTACTTGAACCCTTGAACACGGAAGAACAAGGACCCGAAGTATTGAAAGACGCCACAAGATTGATCAAGCCTTGATAAGTCTGTTAGTTCAATGAAGAACCCTAGAAAGAACTCCTCTCAATCAGAAATTGCAAAATGCAAGTTTTCATTCAAAATTCCAAATCTCCTCCCAAAATGAGGGTTACAATATCTTATAGAGGATACATTCAAGATCTGACCTAAAAAGCATTAAATGCAATCTAGAAAATCAAAACATAATAAATTCATAAGGACTTGATTTAGGTAACTTGGAAATTCAAAAGTCAAATCTGCCAACTAATTATGAATTTTCGCACAAATGCATTTAATGAAATATAATCAGCATATCAAGCCCAAAATATGATTAATTAGGCCCAAATGAGTCTTCTCATGTGTTGTACTTGATCCAAGCTCCTTAAATTGAAGTCTCCAAGCCCAAGATATGATCAGTAGCTCCATTTTCAGCCCAAATGACATTAGTGACATCCTCAGCATTTTTATCCAGATTTGATACTCCAATAAATGCCATTTGCTTTGTCAAGGTGTCTTGCACTAGCCCACTCAAAGCTTCCTTAATTCTTTTAGCTCTTGCTCTTGTGATTGGTCCAGTTGGGATTTGCAATGGATCATTGGAAGTTGAGGAGTTAGCTTGCTGTATCGCATCATTCCCCCTCTCCTCAAAAGGATTCGACCTCGAATCATCACCTTCTTGACAATGCATCAGCCACCACATTTTCTTTACCTTTCTTGTAGATGATGACATACGGAAATGTCTCAATAAATTCCAGCCACCTTGCATGTCTCTTGTTCAGCTTACCTTGACCCTTAATGTGCTTCAAAGATTGATGATCAGTATGAATTACAAATTGTTTAGGCCAAAGGTAGTGTTGCCAATTCTCTAATGCTCTTTTAAGTGCATAGAGCTCCTTGTCATATGTTGGATACTTCAAGGCTGCTCCATTCAACTTTTCACTAAAATAAGCAATTGGCTTTCCTTCCTGCATCAAAACAGCTCCTATTCCAACTCCAGATGCATCACATTCAATCTCAAAAGTTTTGTTAAAGTTAGGCAATACTAATACAGGTGCAGAACACAATTTATCCTTAAGCCTAATGAATGCAACATCTTGTTCTTTATCCCATTTAAAACCAACAGACTTTTTAATAACTTCAGTGAGTGGTGCAGCAAGTGTGCTAAAATCTTTGACAAAGCGCCTATAAAAACTAGCCAAACCATGAAAGCTTCTCACCTCAGTTATGCTTTTAGGTGTTGGCCATTCTTTAATAGCTCTTATCTTTTCTTCATCAACTTCTATTCCTTTAGCACTCACCACAAAGCCAAGAAAAACAATTTTATCCATACAAAAATCACACTTCTTCATATTTGCAAACAATTTTTCCTTTCTCAAAACATCAAGCACACAATGCAAATGATTCAAATGCTCATCAAGATTCTTGCTGTAAATCAGAATGTCATCAAAATAAACCACAACAAATTTCCCAATGAAAGCACGCAAAACATGATTCATTAATCTCATGAAAGTACTAGGTGCATTAGTTAACCCAAATGGCATAACTAACCATTCATACAAACCATGTTTTGTTTTGAAAGCAGTTTTCCATTCATCCCCTTCCCTCATTCTAATTTGATGGTATCCAGATTTCAAATCAATCTTAGAAAAGACAATAGAACCATGCAATTCATCAAGCATATCATCTAATCTAGGAATGGGATGGCGATACTTTATAGTGATGTTATTCACAGCTCTGCAATCAATGCACATCCTCCAAGTTCCATCTTTCTTTGGGACCAAAAGTACCGGAACAGCACAAGGACTCAAGCTTTCTCTAACATATCCCCTTGCCATGAGCTCTTCCACTTGCCTTTGAAGTTCCTTTGTCTCTTCTGGATTGCTTCTATAGGCTGGCCTATTAGGAATTGTTGCTCCTGGAATGAAATCAATTTGATGCTCAATTCCTCTAATGGGTGGTAATCCAGGTGGAATCTCCTCTGGGAACACATCAACATATTCCTGCAATAAAGAACTAACAACACTTGGAAAGGAAGAGTTAATGTCATTAGTATCCAAAAAGGATTCCTTGTAAACAAGGAGAAGCAAATGTTGTTCAGCCAAAAAGGCATTCCTCACTTCACTTTCTTTTGCATAAAAACTCAATTTCTTTTCTCTTTTCTCTCTTCATTTTTTTTCTGAAATTCTTTTTTTGAACTCTCATCTTTTCTCTCCTTTTCACTCCCATTTCTTTTTGATGTCTCTCTCACATTTTTCATATCACTCTCTTTTTTATCTCTCTCTTTTTTCATCTTAAGTTGATCCTCATACACTTGCTTTGGGGTCAATGGTACAAGAGTAATGGGTCTGTTGTTCATTACAAAAGAATATCTATTTGTAAGCCCATCTTTCTTTACCTTTCTATCAAATTCCCAAGGTCTTCCCAAAAGTATATGTCCAGCATGCATAGGAACAACATCACATAATACTTCATCACAATACTTCCCAATTGAAAAAGAAACAAGAACTTGCTTATCAACTTTAATCTCCCCACATTCATTCAGCCATTGCAGCTTGTATGGTCTAGGGTGTCTAACAGTGGGCAAATGTAATTTCTCAACCATTGTAGTGCTTGCAACATTTGTAACACTCCCACCATCAATTATCAAACTACATACCTTGTTATTAATGAGGCAGCGAGTATGGAAAATATTTTCCCTTTGCTCATTCAACTCATCTTCCTTCACTTGACAATTCAAGGCTCTTCTAACCACAAGGCATTCTCCTTCCACAGCATACTCAATCCCATCATCACTAGCATCTTCAAGTAGGGGCATGGAGTCATCACTTTCACTCTCACTTTCAGTCACAACTTCATTATTTTTCAGAATCATAACTCTCTTGTTGGGGCATTGAGAAGCAATATGACCTGTACCCAAACACTTGAAACATTTTATATCCCTATTTCTAGAAGTTTGGGAATCAGATTTACCTTTGCTCTTTGATGAAGCTTCTTCTTTGCCTCTAGTGGTCTCCTTTTGGATAGCTTTTTCTCCTTTCTTCCAATTCTGTTTGAAAGAAGAAGTTGATCCAGAATGAAATTTTGAAGCACCTTTTCGCTTGAGTTGCTTTTCCACCTTAATAGCCATATGCACCATGTCTTCTAGTTCTACATAATGATGCAATTCAACTATATCAGCTATATCTTTGTTCAACCCACTTAGAAATCGGGCCATTGTTGCTTCTCTATCTTCTTGCACATTAGCTCTTATCATGGCCAATTCCATCTCCTTATTGTACTCCTCTACACTCCTAGGACCTTGTGTAAGGGTCTGCAACTTTTGATAAAGCTCTCTAAAATAATGGTTGGGAACAAATCTCTTCTTCATTAGAGCTTTCATTTCGCTCCAAGTTGTTACAGGCCTCTCTCCATTATTCCTCCTATTAATACCCAATTTATCCCACCAAACAATGGCATAATCAGTGAATTCTATTGCTGCCAACTTCACCTTTTTAGCTTCAGAATAATTATGACACTCAAAGATCATTTCTATTTTCTTTTCCCACTCTAAGTAGGCTTCAGGATCATTTCTACCTTGGAATGATGGTATCTTCATTTTGATGCTCCCAAGGTTCCCATCTACTCTATCTCTCTCCCTTGGGTTATTTCTCCCATATCTTCTCCCATACCTATCCCCTCTATGCCTATTCCTTATCAGTTCAACTTCAGATTCAGAATTGACTTCATCCTCACTACCACCAACTTTGTTATTTTCAGATTCAAAGTCATCCATAGAAACCTCCCTTTGCCTTCCATGCCTTCTAGGTTTAGGTTGGGCTCTTTGCAGATTTACAATCCTTTCATCTTGTCTATCCATTCTATCCCTTATCTCTCCATAAACCACATTCATCCGTTGAAAATGTTGCTGCATTGCCCTAAGGGTGTCTTCAATATTCATTGGATTTCCACTACCACCAGATGTCCCATCTGCATTAGACATTGTGACTTCAAGGAAAATTAATTATGTTAGTGAAGTAAAGTTCCTCACAAATTTCCTCACGTGTTTCCCTCAAGAATGACACTCAACACTCGTGTTTCACTCAAACTTGGCTTTTAAATTGAGGTATATCACTCTTGCCTTTTTCCACTCTGAAATCCCTCTTGAGGCTCTTTAAAGAACTAAACAATTTAAACAAAGCAATCACAATATGCAGAATCAGCCAACACTTAGGAACTTTGAGAAATTAAGAGTATTGAATATGGACCTTCAAGAAAAGTCAGAAACTCAATTGACACAAGTATTGCAAAAGCCAAAATAGAATTTGGATATGAAGATGATTTGCTCAAAACACTGCCAGCACTATAATTTCTTTTCGTTTTTTTTTTCTGTCCCTTTCTTTTTGGGTACCTTTTTTTTTTTCCTTTTTTTTTTTGTCTTTTCCCTTTTCTTTTCTTTTTTTTTTTTCACTGAATAATGCAAGGAAAATCACAAAAATACCATAAACAAAACAGAACAAGCAATCTGAACCCAGAAATTCCAGAAAACGCGTCCTTTTCAAATGGGTATAACTTGCCCTACAAAAGTCGGATTTAGATGAAACCAAAACGAGACGAAAGAAGGGATTCCGAACTATGAAAATGACCTATTAAACTTCACAAAACTCAACGGAAAAGTGAATGGACAAGGATGACAATTTCGGTGATGAACAGAAACGCAGAAGACGAACAGACACAAGAAAAGGCACCAAATGAAGAACGAAAATGAAGGTAAACTAACAGAAAAATATGACCTGAGTTTAGATCCAAAGCTCTGATACCAAGATGGTGAGAACCCACAAGGAAAAATCCCACGAACCCACAACCGATCTGAATATACGCACCCCAAGAACGTAAACAAAGGTCTGGTGATCTACTTGAACCCTTGAACACGGAAGAACAAGGACCCGAAGTGTTGAAAGACGCCACAAGATTGATCAAGCCTTGATAAGTCTGTTAGTTCAATGAAGAACCCTAGAGAGAACTCCTCTCAATCAGAAATTGCAAAATGCAAGTTTTCATTCAAAATTCCAAATCTCCTCCCAAAATGAGGGTTACAATATCTTATAGAGGATACATTCAAGATCTGACCTAAAAAGCATTAAATGCAATCTAGAAAATCAAAACATAATAAATTCATAAGGACTTGATTTAGGTAACTTGGAAATTCAAAAGTCAAATCTGCCAACTAATTATGAATTTTCGCACAAATGCATTTAATGAAATATAATCAGCATATCAAGCCCAAAATATGATTAATTAGGCCCAAATGAGTCTTCTCATGTGTTGTACTTGATCCAAGCTCCTTAAATTGAAGTCTCCAAGCCCAAGATATGATCAGTAGCTCCATTTTCAGCCCAAATGACATTAGTGACATCCTCAGCATTTTTATCCAGATTTGATACTCCAATAAATGCCATTTGCTTTGTCAAGGTGTCTTGCACTAGCCCACTCAAAGCTTCCTTAATTCTTTTAGCTCTTGCTCTTGTGATTGGTCCAGTTGGGATTTGCAATGGATCATTGGAAGTTGAGGAGTTAGCTTGCTGTATCGCATCAGCTTATCCATAGCCGATTTTATTTTAGCCTATTTGAGGCTCAAACATGAAAAATCTCGTTACTATCTCAAAATTCGGTAAAAACACCCCCGATAGGCTGGATTTTGCATGAGCTTTCCTGAAAGCAAGATATCATCCTTAAAATTGAACAATTTGGTCGCCCATGAGAAGCCGATTTGATTTTAGCATGCTTGAGGCCTACAGAAGATAAATCTTGTTGCTATCTCAAAACACAAAAGAACCACTCCCGTTAGTCTTTATTTTATGTGAGGATCCTTGAAAGTAGGATATCGTTCCTAAATTTAACCACTTGGGTGCTCATCCATAGCTGATTTAATTTTAGCCTGTTTGAGGCATAGAGAAGAAAAATCTCGTCACTATCTCAAATTTTGATAGAACTACTCTCGTTAGGATCAATTTTGTATATGGATTCTAGAAAGCTAGATATCATTCCTAAATTCATTCATTTGGGCTCTCAATTGAAGGAGATTTGATTTTAGCCTGTTCAAGGCCTACGAAAGAAAAATCTCATCACTATCTCGAAATTTGGTGGAAAAACTCCCGTTTGGCTTGATTTCGAAAGAGGATTCTAGAATGCGAGATATCATTCCAAAATTAAATTGTTTGGGCGCTCATCTGAGGTTGATTTGATTTGAACCAGTTTGAGACCTTGGTGAAGCCTTATTGTTAGGGCCTCTCAAAAATGCTAGAATTAAGCTTAGAAGTGTAGTGGCTCAACCTTAGGTCGATTCACAAGGAGGCTTGCTGTTCAGGATTTTTGTTAATTAAATGCCTTCACAAATTATTAAAAGTGGAAGTGATCTGATTATATCTAATTGAATTACTCTAATTATCTAATATTATTTGATTTTTTGATTTATGAAGATGTAGATGGCAGAGACAAAGGTTTGATCAGAAATATAGAGATAAAATCTGACCTTCATGGCCTAAAAAGGTAACAGAGTTAAAAATTACTTGCAATTGGTATAATGAATCAAATAACAATAGGATAAATTGAAAACTCCCAAGATAGAATCAACCGATATCTACCATATATCATTCAGCCAAATCAAAATCTCAGTCAAACTAGACCTAAGAATCCAATCTAACCTACTTACACTCAAGGAGTACACCGTCAATACATCCAAAGTGTAATCTGAATACAATATATCTTGCAGAAACAATTCAATCCTTAGCCTAAAATCATAGTTAAAGTACAACTAGACAATAAACCATGAACATAAACTAAAGATAAAACTCCCCTATCAGCATAGAGGCTCTGGTTTGATCACATTACAACGGTAGGATTGGAATGATTAGCTGCTCATGGATGGAAGAAGAACTACATCAAGCTCTAGCGAATGATCATCCATTACAATGGTAGGGAAGGAAGATGGAATCTGAAATGAAGAGAGAGAAGGATGACAGAAATGTTGAGGTGGTGAATTGGTGAGAATAGAAGAGAGAAGAAAGATGGAATCTGAGATGGAGAGGTTAGGAATGGGAATTAGAATGGAACCAGAAGTGGCAAAGAATAAAAAGGATGGTGAAGAACTGATTTTGGATCCCCCTTCACGAGCGCACAACTGCTGAATTCAATTATGGAATTCTTCTGTTGTCTGTCGTGGCTGGTGCCTGGACAAAACGATGTCGTCTCAATTAGTGATTCTAAGTTCTTCGTTAAATTGAGTCTACCGTGGCGCTTTTTATCATCCCCCGCAGTGCCTATTACAAAGAGTCCTCTTGCAAATCCGTTATGGCGCCCTTGGAGACATGTCGTGACGCCTCAGACAGAATGGCGAAAACATTGAGAAAACTCCCTGAAATTCACACCAAACAAGGATCAAAAGTACACACAAATAAAATCACATAAAATCATGCAAAAACACAAATAAAACCTTGCAACTCCCTTCACCATCTCTTATGCATAATGAAAGCTAATTATACCCAAAATATGCAAATATAAATTGCAAAAACATAAGTTTAGGACTAGAAATAATGAGGCTTATCAGACCTACAGAAGAAAAATCTCAGAATTCGGTGGAAACACTCTTGTTAGGCTTGATTTTGCATGAGGATTCTAGAAAACAAGATATCATCCCTAAAATTAAACCATTTGGGCGCTCATGAGAAGCCAATTTGATTTTAGTATGTTTGAGGCCTACAAAAGATAGATCTTATCACTATTTGAGAATACAGTGGAAACACTCTCGTTAGGCTCTATTTTACGTGAGGATTCACAGAAGTAGGATCTGATATAAGGTACAGATAGGCTAGAAACAAGTTAGGAAACTAGACGAACGATCGAAGGTAGGACCTTAAGAGAACCTGTCTCTTACAACCCTAGCCATGGAGACACCACAAGGATGATCAGTCCTTGATACAGTCGAGTATTCCCACGAGAATACGAGGCGGCAAGCAAAGCTCACTGAAGAGAAATAAAATTCTCTAAAATTCATTCATTCAAATCTGATTGCCAATTACAAAAAACACAGCCTTACATAGGCAGCAAAAGAACAATCTAGAATATAAAAAAAAACCTAGGTCATAAATGCCATAAATGTGCCTTAATGATGATTGACTATCTTGGTTGGCACCAATTAAGGCTAAAGGAAATAGGAAATTACCTTTTCTTGAAGAAAAAGGCTGCTACCTAAAAATAGGAAACTAACCTAAAATATTCTTATGCAATCTTTGACCAAAAGGCCTTATTTAATGCAAATAAAAATGGAAACTTTAAAAAAACGAAATTAAACCATAACTAATACATAAAGACGCCTTTCTGATGCTTCTTGAATATTCTTGGACGTCACTTATGCTCCTCCTCCAAGGCACATGCTTGTCACATGGTATTTTGAGTGAATTCTTCAATCTGGACTGCACATGGGCCTTGTACATCATCTTGTTTGGCTTCTAGCAATGTAATCACCATGTTTGGACCCTTGATGGGCTGATTGAGGGATGCTTCTTCCAAATAAATGGGCTCTAACTCTTTAAGATCTTTTATCAAACAATTCAGCGCCTCTTTCATAGCTTTGGTCCTTGCTCTTGTCATTGTGCCTGCAATGCCTTGTAATGGGTCTTTTAGAATATTGGGCTTCCATCTTTTAGCTTGGGCTCCACGCTCCGTGTTTTGGTCTTCCTTTGATGCTTGATCATGCCATGCTCCTCTATCATTTCCTCCCTGCTCAAAAGGATTCGTCCTCAAATTTGCAGCATCAAAGAGAGATAAATTAGTCACATTAAATGTAGCACTTATATTACCGTAGTAGCTAGGCAAATTTATTTTATAAGCGTTATCATTGGTTCGCTCCAAGACTTGGAAAGGGCCATCTCCTCTTGGCTGCAACTTAGACTTTCGTTGTCTAGATTGTTCTTTTGCTGCCTATGTAAGGCTGTGTTTTTTATAATTGGGGATCAGATTTGAATGAATGAATTTTAGAGAATTTTATTTCTCTTGAGTGAGCTTTGCTTGCCGCCTCGTATTCTCGTGGGAATACTCGACTGTATCAAGGACTGATCATCCTTGTGGTATCTCCATGGCTAGGGTTGCAAGAGACAGGTTCTCTTAAGGTCCTACCTTCGATCGTTCGTCTAGTTTCCTAACTTGTTTCTGGCCGATCCGTATCCGTACCTTATATCATTTGGTATCATCAAGTACCCTACCTTCAAGGGTAATATAAATCCAGATGCATACCTTGATTGGGAGATGAAGTTTCAGCAAATCTTCAGAATGAATGACTGGCCAGAAGAAAAGAAGGTAAAAATTGCTTCATATCAATTTTCTGACTATGCTATTGTTTGGTGGGAAGATTTACAGCTTAAAAGGTGCCTTAAGGGCAAAGGACCACCTCATACATGGTCAAAGCTAAAGAAACTCATGCGCAACAAGTATGTCCCTAGTTACTACTACCGAGAGCTAAATAGAAAGTTACGACTGTTTGGCCAAGGCTCTATGACTGTAGATGAATATGTGCATGAACTTGACCTTCTTAAAATGCAAGCTGGAGTACAAGAAGGAGAAGAAGCAAGCATGACCAGAATCATTGATGGATTAAGGCCTGAAATTAGAGACAAAGTTGAGATGTACACTTTTGTTGATAAAGAAGAGCTAGTGCATAAAGCCATCAAAGTTGAGAAGCGGTATAAAGAAAAACACTCCAAATCCTCATCTCATGGTTGGAGGGACTCTAGATCAGCATCCAAGTGGAAGGATTCTAAGGCTAAAGATGTTGCAAAATTCACACCAAAAGCCAAGGAAGAATCCAAGCCCAAGATTGATGGCGGTAAGAAACTTGACTCTAAAACTTCTTCTACTGATAGAACCTCTTCTCCTCAATGTTTTAGATGTCATGGAAAAGGGCATATTGCTTCCCAATGTCCCAATAAGAGGGCCATGATTCTCAAAGATAATGGCGAGTATGACAGTGTGCATTCTAGTGATGAAAGTGGTGATGACATGCCTTCTTTGGTGACTGATTCTAAATTGGAGATTAATGAAGCTGAACTTGTTAATGGAGAAGCATTAGTGGCTAGAAGACCCCTAAACATGCAACCAAAGGAAGATAAAGAGCAAGAGCAGCGAGAGCTCATCTTCCACACTAGGTGCTTCATAAAGGATAAGGTATGTAGCATGGTTATTGATAGTGGTAGTGTTACCAATGTTGCTAGTACCTTACTTGTTGAAAAGTTGGATTTATCTACTATGAAGCATCCTAAGCCTTATAAATTGCAATGGTTGAATGATAGTGCTGAAGCTAAGGTCACTAAGCAAGTTTTGGTTTCTTTTTCTGTTGGCAACTACCATACTGAAGTTTTATGTGATGTAGTCCCAATGCTTGCTAGACATCTTTTGCTTGGACGGCCATGGCAGTTTGATAGTAGAGCTCACCGTGATGGTTATAAAAATTGTTATTCTGTACCTTTCAATGGAAAAATCATTGTATTGAAGCCTCTTAGGCCTAAAGAAGCTTGTGATGACCAAGTGAGGATTGAGAAAGAATGCAAAAAAATAAGTGAGTGGAGTGAAAAAGAGAGAGTATAGAAAAAAGAAAAGAAAAGGAATGAATATGAGAAAAATGAACAAAAGAAAGAGAGTCTATTTGCTGGAAAAAGTGAGGTTAAGAGAGCATTATTGAGTGAGCGAGTCTTGGTGCTTGTGTGCAAGGATGCTTATTTTTCTACTAACCAACTTAAGCCCTCTTTGCCTTCTAGTGTTGTGGCTTTGTTGCAGGAATTTGGCGACCTATTCCCTAATGAAGTTCCCGATGGGCTTCCTCTCTTAAGAGGAATTGAGCATAGGATTGATTTCATCCCTGGAGCTTCTATACCTAATAGACCAGCTTATAAAGCCAATCCCGAAGAAACTAAAGAGATTCAATGCCAAGTTGATGAACTCATGAGGAAAGGCTTTGTAAGGGAAAGTTTGAGCCCATGTGCTGTTCCAGTACTTCTAGTGCCCAAGAAAGATGGTTCATGGTGAATGTGCGTTGATTGTAGAGCCATCAACAAAATAACAGTTAAGTATCGTTATCCTATTCCTAGATTAGATGACATGTTAGATGATGAGTTACATGGTGCCGCATTATTTTCTAAAATTGACCTAAGGAGTGGTTATCATCAAATTCGCATGAAAGAGGGAGATGAATAGAAAACAGCTTTTAAAACTAAATTTGGATTGTATGAATGGTTGGTTATGCCGTTTGGGTTGACCAATGCACCTAGTACATTCATGAGCTTAATGAATCATGTTTTTCGTTCATTTATTGGAAAATTTGTAGTTGTCTACTTTGATGATATTCTTGTTTACAGCAGAACTTTAGATGACCATGTTATGCACTTGTGTGAGGTGTTTAAAACTCTTAGAGAAAATAGCTTGTATGCTAATTTTCAAAAATGTTCTTTCTGCATGGATTCTATTGTGTTTTTTGGTTTTGTTGTCGGTGCTCAAGGGATCCGTGTGGATGAAGAGAAGGTGAAAGCTATCAGGGATTGGCCAACCCCAACAAATGCCAATAAAGTAAGGAGTTTCCATGGATTAGCAAGTTTCTATAGGAGGTTTGTTAAGGATTTTTCGTCTATTGCTGCACCTTTGAACGAACTTGTTAAGAAGCATGTTATTTTTAAATGGGGTGAATCACAAGAAAAGGCTTTTAACACCCTAAAGGAGAAATTAACTAATGCACCACTATTGTATTTGCCTGATTTTAATAAAATTTTTGAAGTGGAATGTGATGCTTCTGGAATTGGTATTGGTGCTGTTTTGATGCAAGAGTCTAGGCCTATAGCTTACTTTAGTGAGAAATTAAGTGGAGCTTCCTTGAATTACTCTACTTATGATAAGGAGCTCTATGCTTTGAAAAGAACTTTGAAAACTTGGCAGCATTATCTTTGGTCTAAAGAGTTCATTATTCATTCTGACCGTGAAAGTTTGAAGTTTCTAAAATCTCAAGGTAAGCTTAACAAGAGGCATGCTCGCTGGTTGGAGTTTATAGAGACCTTTCTATATGTGATCAAGCATAAGTAAGGTACAGAGAATATTGTTGCTGATGCTCTTTCTAGGAGGTATTCTCTTATTACTTCTCTACATGCTAGGTTACTTGGATTTGAACTGTTGAAAGGATTGTATAATTCTGATTGTGATTTTTCTAAGATTTGGTCTTCTTGTGAAAAGCATGGATTGAATGACTTTTACATATATGATGGGTTTCTTTTTAAGAAAAACAGATTGTGCATTCCTAAATGTTCTATGCGTGAATTGCTTGTCAAAGAAACTCATGGTGGTGGTTTGATGGGTCACTTTGGTATTGATAAAACTTTAACTCTTTTGCATGAACACTGTTATTGGCCTGGTATGCGCAAAGTTGTTGTGTCTGTTTGTGCTAAATGTGTGACATGTAGGCATGCAAAGTCTAAGGTTCAACCTCATGGTTTATATTCCTAATAGCATACAATATGGAGGTCATGAAGCCCAAGTAGCACTCATCCAATTAGAGGCCCAACAAGCCCTCCAGAGTATTCAGGAAATTTATAACTCAAGAATGCTTACATGGAGGAGGACATGGATCATTTCTTGGATGATGACATGGACACGTGCGGAGCTTGATGTGACATATGGAAGGCCACCCCGAAAGCCACCATGGCATGTGAGTTGTTGGAGTAGAAATACTTGGACCTTGAGCAAGACAAGAGCACGTGTTCTAAGAGCCCAAAAGGAGCATTTGAAGCCAATTCTTATGTTATTAAAGGCCCAACACAATTATATGTGCATGGAGGAATCCATTAGAGCTATAATCTTTTAAATTGGGATCCAAATGCATTGTGTTATGGACTATGGGAGTTTCAGAACGTGATTCAAATATATTCAAGCCCAAATGGATGCCTAAAAGGCCCATGCATGCTTATGGACGTGAATAGTAATTATGAAGATCCATTTGGAAGGTCCAAGAAGATTCAAGAAGCATCAAGTGTAATATTATTGACATTAATTAGATTTTGTTTGCTTTAATTAGTTTCCTATTTTACAGTTTCCTATTTTCAAATAGCAGACTTGTTCTTGAAGTTTAAGTTATTCCCTTTTATTTCTATGTAATAAATGGTGCCTCCCATAGTCAAATAATCATTAATGAGGTATCACCCTTAGCGTTTATGTCTTAGGATGCTGATTCTAGAGTGTTCTATTGTTGCCTATATATAGGCTAGGTTTTTTGTAATTGAATAAAGATTTAGATGAATGAGAATTGAGTTTATCTCTCTCAGTGAGAGCTTTGCTTGCATCCTTATATTCTCGTGAGAATACTCGACAGTATCAAGGGATTGATCAACCTTGTGGTGTCTTCATGGCTAGGATTGTAAGAGACAGGTTCTCTTAAGGTCATACGTAAATCAACTGTCCGTTCGTTACTTGATTCTAGCCAGTCTGTACGTCCCCTCATATCAAGTTTCTACTACACTACTTGGCCCTTGATCAATTCTAATTTTCTCATTTCCAGAATTAAAATTAACAAGGTACGACATGTCGGCTAGATACTTTTGTAACAACCTGAAATTTGAGCCTAGAAATACTAGAATTAGCCTAAAATGGACAGGTTATCAAACCCCTTGTGGTAGGAGTTCTAGAAGTTCTTTGGAAGGGTGAGAAGATTCCCAGAGACAAGATTACAAAGTGAAAGTTTTTTGGGACTAAGAAATGAGGAAGATAGAGACTTTGATGAAATCTCAGGGGTTCAAGTGAGAGAATTGGAGATAATTATGGGCTAAAGGTTGTGCTTGGAATCTTAGGAAGATGATTCCTGAGGTTAAACCCAAGCAGGTACCTAATTGTTTGAAAAGTTTTAGGTCAAAAAGAGCAGTGATGGAAAGTGTGCATAAAATACTTCAAAAAAATTTCTAAAAAAATAGGAATGAGGTCTAAAGGCCTGTATAAGGCTAAAAATGACGAAAATAACCTTAGAAGAAAATTGTGGAATTCCTTGGCTTTGGCTAATAATGAACATTAGCAGAAATTGAATTATTTAAAATATAAGGAGGCCTCAGATAATTGGAGAAAAATGGGGAATAGTGCTTGAGAAATTATTACAGGTTTTAAAAATAATTTTGTCCTTGGAAAGCAAAGAGGTTGGCTTTAATGAAATTAGAAGCCTATTTATACACTACCAAGAGAAAGTCAAAGTAAACTATCTAAAGGTTGACTTTTGACCTAAGAAAAATTAGAGAAACTCCCCATGGTGAAAAAATAGTATTGGTACCTAGAGACAAGTTCTCGACGTTGTGAACTGATAGAAAGAATTCGGTCAATTTACTCTAAAATAAATATTATTAAATGATTTTAATGAAAGATAGAGGGAAAGGCATTTCTCCCTCCATTGAAAGTATGTATAATTCCATATGGACTTATTTGAGATGAGGACGAGTGCCAAAACATGTCCCAGTGATTCCCGGTAAGTCAGGGCTCGAAAAAGTACTTGTTACGGTACAGAATGACAAGATAGGATGAGGAATACCTAGAGGCTTCATTTTGCATGAATTTTCTATTAATTTCCTCTCTATTTTAATGCCAAAATGGTAAAGGGACATGCAAGGGATTATGTGTACAGTTAGATAGAAGGAGAAGGTATTACTTGTACAGTTGGATGTAATATGAGATAAAAGGGAGACGCGTGGCATACTCGATATAAAGATGATGATGCAAGGCTAGGTGATGTTATGAGACTCTTGTCAATCTTGATTACACTTGGCAAGATCACAAGAAAAGATTAAATGAATGGTCAAGATCAAGTCACACGTACATAAGATCAAGGGCTAGGATTTGAGTAAAGTTATTATAAATACCCCCTCCCTTTAAGCCAAGTTTTGGCCAACTTGAAGGAAAGAGAGAGGGATGCCATGGAGAAGAGGAAGAAGGAAGAAGAGGAAGAGCTCCAAGTTCCATGCAGGATCAAGCTCTAAAATAAGGTATGTTCATGGTTTTTGATGTAGTTTTCATTTCCCTTATTGCTATTGAGCTTGGTTATGGATTTTGTTGGATTTTGGAAGATTGAAACCCTAGGGGGTATGCTGCATGAAATTTCTAAGTTTAAGGGAAGATGAAATGGATGTTGGAATAATATTTAAAGGCTTAAAAGGAATAAGAATCAAGTGGTTTTATGTTGAAATTGGTTGAATTTCATGATTGTATTATTAAGGGGACTATTTGGCCAAGTTAGGGTTTATGCCTTAGGCTGAATTTTGATGATTTTGATGCCTCTAATGAGTTTTGAATGAAAAATTGTGCAGGGTAAAAGGGAGAAAACAAGTTTGGAAGTATTAGAATTGAAAAAGAAATTTTTAGACCCTAAAGGCATACCTTTCGGCCAACTCAAGAAATAGGAGGAGTTGGATTTTGATAAATCCAAGCTTACATTTGGATTTCTTATGAAAAATTAAGTGGGAAATGGCTAAGAGAATGAATTTAGGAATCAAAATCAAGAAAGTGGAAATTTAAGGTTAAAGAGGAATCAAGTTTGAAACTTAGAGTTGTTAATAGTTTTCATGGTCTTAGAGTATTGGCTATTATTATGTATTGTGAATTTAGGGCCATTAGACACCAAGAAAGAGGAATGACAAGATCGTTCAAGCAATCTTGGTGGTTGAGAAATAAAGGGAGCAAGAAAAATGCTTAAGGATAAAAAGTAGTGAACTTACCCTTATTGTATGCTTAATATATATGCTTATGTGTTGGTGTTGATGATGACTTACATTATGAAAGATCGAGTGTTGCTTTATTTCTTGTATGTTCCATGCCTATGTGTGAATGGAACTCTGAACATTAAAGCATGTCATTTTATAAGCATGAAAGCATGTAACCAAGCATGTCATCCATCAAGCATTAGTATTGTATGCATATGGGTAATTATTTGCTACTGAGATTCTCCTAAATCTCACCGTCCCTTAACTAACCTTAATAGTTGATAATGATCAAGCAAAAGAATGCATGAAAAGGAGGCAAGGAAAAGACATAAGAATTCAAGAAATGTATTGTATCACATTATGTAATTTGTTTACCAATGTATGATGTAAATGTGCTACTAATATTATGTGATGCTGAATAATGATAATAGCATGTATAATTGCTATGATGTTGTATGGGAGTGTTTAGTACATGGATAGAATAATAATATGTTTGAAAGGTTAATCAATTATTAATGCAAGTAAGGAGGATAGTTTGTCTCTAAATAAACCATGATATTGCTATAGAGTGAAAGTGAGGCAAATGAATGAATCTGCTTATAAAATTTGGTAAGTATCTAGAACACATTTTAAGCTTTAAAACAAATGGCAAATCACTTAAATTGGATGTGTGCGCTAAAAGTTATGATCGTATAAAGTCAGGGCAGAGAATCTAAAAAATACTATTTCGACTAAATGAACAATAAGGTTCATGCAATAAACTGTACAAATTGGCAAGAGATAAGTCTAGATTTACATTTTTCCTCATAAAGAATTTAAAGAGGTTCAAATAAAATTTTGAATCACCTCAATACAATTTTTCTATAAATAGTAATCGGATAAACAAATTTCAACTTTTTAATCTACGAGCTTGTTTCGTGTTCTGCTTGAACCGTAATGCTTCCAAACGTGCACTAAAAGGGGTTTAAGGAAGGATATTTCAACTTTTGTTAACTTTGTGGTGTTTCTCATCTTTGGATTGTTTTTAACTTGTATTTCCTATTTACTTGAATGGTTTCAAGGCTACTAATGGCCATGTTCTAGTTGTTTCCTTTGTGCTGTTATTGGTTACCTCATGTACTTGTTTTATTCATTTCTCTTTACCTTTCTTTCCTGGCTTAATCACTCCCTTCTCTCTTTCCATGGATTTGATGTGTTGTGCTCCAATTTAAATTAGACTTCACAATGTCCAGTTCACTTAGTAGTTTGTCAATTTTGTGCTTGATAAATATTAAGAGCAATGTTTGATTCAAGTGTGGGGGAGGGAGTTTGTGTTTGAATTCAACTAGATCTATCCCTTTCATCACTTGTTGCTTTTTAAAATTGTATTTGGATGAGATAAATTTTGGTATTGTTGAACCTTTTTCGTTATGGTTTTGATGATTGCTATAAAGAGTTTGAAAATTGCATTACACCTCTTGTTTTACACGTCTCTGCCCTTCGTCGTGGCCAATTCCTGGCTACACCGTGGTGAAACCATGCGTGTGAGGATCTTTTGCTCTTGAAATTCTTCGTCATGGTAAGAACTTCCACTGATTTGACTGATTACTAAATGCCTTGAGAGCCAAGATCACAAATTAACCCAAGATTGCACTACAATGATACAGCCTTAGGACATTTCACTCTCGGAGCCTTAATTGAATCCTAAATAGCTAAGTGTTTAAAAAACATTGTAAAATTGGATTTGATTGTCAAAGTTCATGGTCGATAAGGATAAAAGAAATGATGTAAGGAAAAAGTGCTTGTTTTTGAACTTTTAGTTATAAGAGTAGTGAAGTGGAATAGTTTTGGATTGAAGGGTTTTAGTAAAAACGTTTTTGGTAATGGGAATTGAGCTATCCCTATTTTTTCAAAATACTGGGAGCTGAAAGCACTAAGTCTTAATTAAAATCCTAAACAATCGTTTAGGCCCAATGCTTGAATTAGTGAAAATCACTTTGGTCAAAATAAATTAACACTTTCTCAAAACATTATTGCAAGACCACTTAGTGTCTAAATAAAATGGAGTAATGCAATGCTCTCCTTGGATACTGATTAGTATCCAAGACCCAATGGCAATCAAATTAACTAATAATAATCATTGCAAATCAATCAAAAGCCAAGGGTTAAGAAAGATATAATCATACATTACTTAAAAAACCACATCAACATCGTCTAAGTCAAATACAAGAAAATCAATCATAAGGATAACTTATTAGCAATTCAAGGTAGCAGAATATGAATTTAAATCCTGAATTTAGAGATTCAAATACACATAGCTACAACAATTGAAAATAGCAACACCCTATTGTAGTTTATGAGCTCAAGCTTAAATCCCCAACACCTAAGAGTACCACAAGTTCAGCCACTCATAGCTCCAATCTTGCTCCAATCAGTTTCAACACTCTTGGTAACCATGGAAGACGAAATAGGTATGAAAAGGTGACGTAGAGGTGGAATAGTGAGGATTAATCAGTTCAAATATGGAAGATTGTTGATGAAATGAAGTAAAAGTGAAGAATTTATGGTTGGGAGTGGTGGAGAGTTGAGAGAAAATGAGAGGAAGTGAGATTATGTGTTTCTGAAAGTGGAATGGTGGCAGGCTCCTCAGAATTTCGAGCTCTTAACCTAATTTGGGGGTTCCCAAACTCAGATAAGTAAAACTCTACTTTTTGCTATCTGATGGTTGTTGCTGCAGTGAAACCAATTCATTTCTATGGTTAAGAATCTAGGGAGGAGGTGTTGTGAGCTTGAGGACTTCACTGCAACAAAGACCATCTTGTGTCGCGACGAAGAATACAGAGAGGGTAACTCTTTCAGGTTCTTTTTTTGAGTTGGCTTTCTTTCATCATACTTTAAGCTCCCTGATAACCTCTCAAAATTCCTACTGAATTAAGCTGATTTAACGCTCTTTTATTGGGTTTATAAGTCAATTTTGCAGGAAACAAAGCCTGAGGAGAGTAAAGAATGGAGTAAAGCTGAAAAGAAGGCATCCGCCGCAGCCTCTTGAAGAAAACGCCGCGGCAGATCAAACAGAAAGGGAGGAGTGCGCCTCTGTGAAATCCGCCGCGGCGCCTTGCTGAATCCGCCGCGGTGCCCAAGCTATCTCGGAGGAAACCTGTTCGGTGAAATCCGCCGCGACCTATTATCACATGCGCCGCGGCGCCTGAGCCACAATGTCATTCTGTAATAGGCGCCGCGATGCCTGAAGGAATACGCCGCGGCACCTGGCCCCTCGCAGTTATGCGTTTTACTTGCTAACTTAAAACATTAGGGCATATAGAGGTGGAACTGGGTTTTCTGAAGGGGGTTCGACTTTTGGAGCAATTTTGGAGGCTGGCTCTGCTAGGGTTTGGAGTTTTGGAGGCTTGGAACCTTTGGGCTTGAAGCTAGAAGAGATTCAAAGCTTGTAACTTGAATTTTCTGGGTTTCCTTCTTCTTCCCTTCTTGTTTCTACTATGACTATTAGATACTCTTATAGTTGTAGTTCTTTACTCGATATGTATAGCTAAATCCGTTTTTCTAGGGTTATTTTGATCTATTGTATGGATTGAGACTTGGGTTTTACTATCTCTTTAGTGTTAATGATAATATTCGGTTGTTTTTACTTTGAGCTTAATGCTTCCTTTTGTCTGGCCATCATTTGGATTGATTGATTGATTAGTTTAACTTTCTCAAGTTAAACTAATTCGTGAACTTTGGTAAAAACGTGCTAGACCAGAAATTTATTTGAGTGAATAGATGGTTTGTCGATTGATCAGAGATGTATCTGTTGGCCTAGCATAGACTAAATGGGTTTTGGTTTTTAAAGAGCAACCTTTTCAAACAAATGCAAGAGATTGCTGTGTTTTAATTGTGTTTGCAACATTTGGTTTTGACTTGAGAAAGCTTAGTCACTTCTATAAACCCAGGCTAACTGAACTTATTGTAAAGCACTACTTGAGAAGTAATTAATCCAGTTTCATGAAGTACTTTAGTGAAGAATAACCCTAGTCTCTTAATTGTTTCAAGGTCCATTTGATTTTATACTGCTTTAAACCATTGTTTTCTTAATTTTCATTTCACAAACTCTTTTACAACAATTTTTTCACTTAACCTAATCAAATACACAATTATGATTTTTCAACTCATCTAGCCTTAGTCTCTGAGGGAACGATACTTTTTGTATTACTTGTGATCCCGTCCACTTGTGGTCAAGTTATGTGGTGAACAAGTTTTTGGCGCCGTTGCCGGGGACTAACGGCTAGAGTGTTTGAGGTTGATTGTCCTTATTGTGTGCTTGGTTACGCTTAAGTTTCAGTTAGCATTTGTAGTGATTATAGGTAGTAGTAGTATTTATTTTGTTCATTTCTCTTGATAAGTTTGATACTTTTGTTTTTGATTTGAATGTGCAGGTAACCCCTGACGCATGCAAGGAAGACTGAAAGTTATTGTGGAAGAAGCTACTGAAGAAGTATCCAGGTCGGGAGAAACTGAAAACACACCGGAGATTTAACAACAAACTCAGTTACTTCCACCGCCGCCACCACCACCACCACCACTTGAATCAGAATCAGAAGAAAACATGGCAGAGGAAGATGAGAATAATGTGTACACCCTGGATGACTATTTGGATAAAGAAGGGCAGACTTTTCACTCAAGTATCCGGCTACCAGACATTCAAGCCAGGAATTTTGAAATCAAGCCCGTTATGATTCAACTACTGGGGATGATGGGTACTTTTGAAGGAAATTTTAAGGATGATCCAAATGAGCATTTGACCAAGTTTATAGAGGTTTGTGAGAACTTCAAACAAACTGGGGTTACTAAAGATGCACTGCGATTGAGATTGTTCCCCATGTCACTATCTCATAAGGCGAAAACGTGGTTAAATTCTTTACCAAAACACTCCATTAAGACTTGGGATGATCTTGTGTCTAAGTTCAAGGGTAGATTTATTCCAAGGGGCAAACGTGCTACATTAAGGGGTGAATTGCTTTCTTTCGAGCAGCATCCGAATGAGTTATTCTACGAGGCTTGGGAAAGATTCAAGGATATGTGGAGAAATTGTCCAAATCATGAGCAAAAGAAATATGTTCTAATGGAAGCCTTCTGGAATGGGTTGAATGATCAGACAGTGACAATGCTGAATACTGCTTCAAACGGAGGAATCGGAAAGATGAAGGTAAATGAGCTATATGAACTGTATGAAGAGGTGGCATCTAGCACTATGCAACAGTATAACAAAAGAAGGCAAAGTTCTGGGAGATATAAGGAGCCTAGTTCTTCATCATCAAGGGATATTGCATTGCAACTTGAAGCAATATCTAAGAGATTTGACAATCTGGAATTGCAGATTAAGAAAGGAAATGCTGCAGGAGTTCATGCACTTCAGGCTCCGGGATACACTTGTGACCATTGTAATGAGGAACATCATTCTGATCAATGCCCATACACCTTGGAGACAGTCAATTATATGAATAATGCGCAGCAAAGACCACAAGGAAGCCCTTACTCTCTCAAACTTACAATCCAAATTTGAGAAATCACCCAA
Organism: Neltuma alba; assembly: GCF_004799145.2. NCBI lineage: Eukaryota > Viridiplantae > Streptophyta > Magnoliopsida > Fabales > Fabaceae > Neltuma > Neltuma alba. The sequence continues at coordinate 34,658 of NW_021633206.1, forward strand.
ATTTCTCTTGGCGAAATGGGCCAAGTTTGAATCCTCCACAAATATTACCATCTGGTGCTAAACAAATGGGCCTCCTGGTTTTCATGGTCAACACACAGCAACATCAATTGCAACAGCAACATCCTCAAAAGGAAGAATCCAAAATTGAGAAGATGTTTGCTCAACTATTAGCAAATCAAGAATCTGCAAGGGCTGAGAATAAGGCAACATTTTCTCTCTATGAAACAGCCATCAAGAATCTCGAGGTGCAAATGGGTCAACTGGCTTCACAAATGAATGTACTCACAAGGAGCAGCTTACCAAGTGATACCATTCCCAATCCAAAAAGGGATGGTAATGAAGAGTGCAAAGCTATCAGTTTGAGAAGTGGAAAGCAACTACCTAACATTCAGAGGCCTAGTCAGACTGCAAGGATATCACTAACAGTATGGCTACTGACCTTGATACAAATGAGCTTTCAGAAGAAGGTGGTATAGTAGAAGAGGAAGAAACCAGGAAAAGGAAGCAAACAGAAGAAAATCTCACTGATGTGGTTCGAGGAAAGAATGTAGTGGGTGAAATGGTTGATGATAAAAAGAGGAAGACAACTCCCCCTCTTGCTACACAGATGCTGCCACTTCCCTTCCCTCAAAGGTTCAAGAAGAAAGATGAAGATGTCCAGTTCAAGAAATTTGTGGACATGTTTAAGCAATTACACATCAACATCCCGTTTGCTGAAGCATTAGAGCAGATGCCTAAGTATGTTAAGTTTCTTAAGGATGTTCTCTCCAAAAAGAAGAGATTTGGTGAATTTGAAACCGTGGCTCTGACTGAAGATTGTAGTGCCATCTTGCAGCGAAAACTCCCACCCAAATTGAGAAATCCAGGAAGCTTTTATATTCCTTGTAACATAGGCAAACACTTCAATGGAAAAGCCCTACGCGATTTGGAAGCAAGTGTTAACTTGATGCCTCTAGCTGTATTTAATCGATTAAATTTGGGTGAAGCAAGGCCAACAACTGTTACATTGCTCTTTGCTAACAGATTATCTCATATCCAAAAGGGATTGTAGAAGATGTCTTGGTGAAGGTAGACAAATTCATATTCCCCAGCTGATTTCATTGTGTTAGACTGTGAGGTAGATTGGAATATCCCCATTATTTTGGGACGGCCATTCTTAGCTACTGCAAGAACCCTCATTGACATAGAAAAGGGTGAGATCACCATGCGAGTAAATGATGAGAAGGTGATATTCAACATGAATCAAGCCCTGAAGTTTCCAGATGATTCTGCTCACTGTAATTGTATCGATGTGATTGATTCTACAGTGCAAGAGGAGTTGATTAAATCTTTGACCAAAGACCCATTAGAAGCATTGTTGATTGGAGAAACAAGTAGTATTGATGGTAAGGTTGAAGCTTATGCAGAAATGATGAGTATTGAAGCATTTCCGTATCGAAAAGCTAAGACTTTTGAGCCTCTGGATGTGACTAGTGCTTTAAGCTCTCCTTTAAAGCCTTCTGTGGATGAACCGCCGGTGTTGGAGTTGAAAACTTTACCATCACATCTCAAGTATGCCTACTTGGGTAATTCTACTACTTTACCTGTGATCGTTTCTTTCTAAGTTGTCCACGTTGCAAGAAGAGAAACTATTAAGGGTCTTGAGACA
>NW_021633207.1:0-97355 GCF_004799145.2 Neltuma alba
ACCACAATTAACAGGGTCTGTTACAGGAAGCTGAAGTTCACTCACTTCCCATCATTCAAGATCGAGGGTTACTATCCTTTTTTATGGATATCACAATTAGAAATGGCTTCGAGCTTTGCATGAAACTAAATGCCTTAAGGCATTTGTTTACTCATTCATCAAAATACAGAATGGTGAATGCTCACCTCATCCTCGGATCTCGGTGGGGTTGGCAGAGGACCTACTTGTTCATTGAACCTTTGAACGTTGTATAACTCCATGACCTTGTCATAATTCTCAGCCCACCACCTCTGAGCTTGCCATTTATTAAACATTTCCCGGCTGATCAAATTTATAAAATGATAATTAGTAATCCACCACTGAACAAAAAAAAAAAAATCAACTGAGATTAGGTATTTCTTTGCATAAATTTCTAAGCCTCATTAATCAGCTTGAAGACCCACTACCTAGGGTCAATAGATGACCAATACTCAATAAAAGTTACCACTTAAATCATCGTTATGGATCATGTCATACCCTAAAACTTTCAAGGAGGATAGAAGAGCCAAAAGGTAAAACAACAAACTTCTAGATGTTGATCCTTTAAAAGCACCCCAAAAAAGAAAAATTGCTTGCTCTTCCAAATCATTCAAACAGTACTTGAATTAAGTTCTCATCTCTATTCAATTATTTCACGCCATGAGTGCTACTGTGGTACAAAACCAACCAGGCCTCTCTCTCTTTTTTTTCTTTTTGCATAGCTTCCTTTACTTTTTCTTGTCCTCTTTCTTTTCTTCTTTACTTTTTCTTTTCGTGGGCAGAAAAGAGTGAGTTTAAATCACCACGGCTAGAAGATAACAAAGCTTTTTGCTTTTTCCCATTTCTACTACAATAATTCTAGAATGACTTACTGATAATTGAACAAAGCCAAAGCCACACCAAGAAGTTACTATGCAAACAAGACAGCTTCTGCTAGTGCAGAATCTGAACAGGCTTTAAAAGCATGTGATCATCACTCTCAAACAAACTTGTCCTCAATCGCAAGATCAACAAGAGAAAGTTTATAAAGTACCGCAAAGGACAAAGTTACACTACTTATTAAAAGCTAGTTCGCCTCTAAGGGATCCCAAGGCATGTGATAAGCCAATAAAAACACTTCACAGATATTGGACACGTAGAACATCAAAACATAAGCAAATGTAGATGTTGAGTAAATATCAGTCCCTCAAAAAATTTCACCAGGCACTACCATCAATTTAGTACTTCAAATTAATTACCAACATATCAATCGACATTTTAAGACGTACATCAAATAGATCATTCGTTAACTTAACAGAGTTGCCTATGTAACCCAACATGCCCTCAGATGGAATATCAGTGACTGACTTGGTCATTTGCCATAGCTTTGAGTCTGCTCCTAACAAGCTCTGCTTCAAAATGGTAAGCTTCTTATGCTAATAAATAAACTCGTTTTTTATTTTTCCGCGTGAAAACTCGCCAAGTCAGCCATATATTTCCAAACAGGTCGAGATACTGAATCATGCTGTCAATTCTAATAAAATTTTGCTCTCAGAACTGACATCAACATCTTTTTGATATACTTCCTCAAAAATCAGTTAATGATAATTGGGAACTGATACGGATAGATTGTTTATGATATAAAGTTTAATTTGAAGTACAGGACGTTGGCCCAAAAAAAAAAAAAATTTTAAGCCTAGGACAACAAACAGCAAGACAATGTACCTGAACCGTATTCGTTTCAGATCATTCCCACCTTGAGGCAACGAAACGAAAGTGATAAGCACACCAGGCTCTACTTGAGCAACCCATTCCTTGGGCTCATCCTCCTCCATGAACACCACCGACTCAGTCCGGCCACTCACCGACGCCGGCGTTCCTTCCCCACTAGAGAGCCCCTTCAGTCTCGCCTCCATCTCCTTTCCCCAAAGCCTGGGGGTTGAGTTGGAGCTACCAGTCCTTTTGTACGCCCAGTGAAATCTCGCTGATTCTGAAGCCATATCAGAATCAGCATAGTTATGGTTCCTGTTACCATTTGAAGATCCTGAACAGGGCTTGCAATTTCTATATGCCCCAGAAGCCTTCACCGCCATGTCCTTGATCTAAACATCAAATTTGTATAAAATCGCCAACAAAAATATATATTGGGTTCAGCACTAGATTGAAATTTCAAGAACTAGAGAATGGAACAGAAACCACTAGCTCCGAAAGTGTGTTTTCGGGTGCCATTAAGAGCTTCAAGAAAAATTAAAAAAACGAAAAAATACATGATTCAAGAGTTGAAATTTTCGGACCACTTAAGAGAATTACCTGCGCTGTGAGGGCCTTAATGGCCTGCTTGGTGCTGGGTGTATCCACAGCTTCTTCGTGCTCATCTTGTTGGGGAAGAGATCTCTTGTCATTAAGCTGCTTGGAACACGCAATGCAGGTCAACATTTCTGATCTCCTTTCTAGAAAAAGATTTTGATATCACCCTTCAGATATCAAAATGATGATTAATGGGTTGCCACGAAGCCAGCTCTCAGTCAAAAAAGGAAAACACTTTAGCAGAGCCAAACAAATTGAAGATCTGGGTCAACTTGATCGAATCGAGAAAACTCCATGGCTGCTCTGAACCAAAGCACTATGCCATTGAAGTTGAAACCAGCAAACCAAAGAGAGAGATGCTGATGAGGGAAAGAGTAATATGATCTATGAAATATTAAAATATACTAATCAAAGGAGTTAAAACTGAAGCATAAAACAGCAATGTCAAAACTTTTCAACGGAGTAGAGGGAGAGAGAGGGACAAGGAGGGACGGAAGACGAACGTTAGGACTTGGGGAATAAAAGATGTAGCAAGTTTCAAGGCGAGATTTGTGAGGGATTTCGGATCGAAACGCCGTAAAAATCAAATTTTCCCCCCTTTCCTTTAGCTGTAGCAGTAAAAATCTCTCTCCTCTTGCTCCTCTCAAATGGCTAACCCCCTATTCAGATTTTGGTTCTCCACAATTTCACTCTAGTGGCTTCCATTTATAGTGCAGGCTGGCTAGGGTGGCCTAGGAGCATGACACTTCAAAAGAATGGAGCTACTGTGCAAATTTGCTTATGTGATGGACTTTGTGAAATGAAAGGAAAAGGAAGGAAGAAAAGAAAAAGACAAGATGTGAGTGAGGTTCTGCATTCCCTCGGCTGATCAGTTACATTCTTTCATCTTTATCTTTTATAGGTCACGCAGAGGTCTGCACAGAATCCAAATCCGTAAATTAGGATTAGGCGCATTCTGTATTTACTGGCTTTCTCATGGAAAGGATTAGTATGAATTGAATGGTTTGGATATTGAGTCAGATAAGTTCATGCATGTATTTAATTTTAATTGAAGGTGCTAATAAAATTAATATATTTGTTATTTTATACATTAAAATTTTATATTGAATTTTTTTAAAAAAATTGTTACTAAGAAGTGTTATAATTTAACATCTAGATATTTTTTATTATAACTAAGGTATGTGTATGGTGTTTGTTTGGCTAGAAGTTCCGACAATTTAACACTAATATTCAATCTTAATGAGTATTGAATTTAAATTAATTAACTATAAATATATCGCCATAGTATTTATTAAGCAAATATATAATTGTTAATAATAATGTGTCAGGATAATGGTTGTACTCCATAATATTTAAAGAAAAAACTATCCCTCAATGATGTTATTTTGTATTGACAATTAAAAAATTAAAAAAAATCTTTGAACTGGACGACTAAGCGTTGGTTTTTCCAATATGATAGGGTGAAATTATACACATCTAACATTTCAAAATTTCAAATACTGCAAAAATATGTTATCATTTATTTTTTAAATGTTGTCAATTATTATTAAAATATAATAAATAATACTGATTTGAAATTTTAAAATTTAAAGATATTTTTAAAATTCTCCCTTGTACATAACTCCCCACTTTATGTTATATATAAACTTTGAAACTTTAGAATAAATTTCCTAAATTTTTATATGTATGCGGATACTTTTTTTACTAGTAAATTTGTTGATCATTTATCCACGCATATATTAAAGTTTAGGGAATTTATATACACAAATCAAAGTCCGAAGAGATTATGTACACATAAAAATATAATATTAAAGGGCACATTATTGAATGTTAGGATTTATCTATACAAAGTTAAAAGTTTATGTAGATTTATTATTACGTTTTAAAGATCAGAGAAATTATTTGTATATGATTTAAAGTTGAGAGAGGTGTGATGTAATTTGACCTTTTGATAATCATGTAAAGTTCAGAGCAATTTTAACAGTCAAGGTAAAAAAGAAAAGAAGAGCAATTTTAACAGTAGGCCACAAATTGAGTTCGATTTCACTAGTTAATAAAAAATATTATAAAAAAAAGATTATAAAAAATTATACAAAAATATACTCCTCTGGTCCTATTTATAAGATATTTTTTGCATATTTTATATAAACCAAGAAAAACCTTAAATTTCAATAACTCTCATTTAAAATACTACTATAACAACTTTCCAATTTTATTCATATTTAATATACATTATATCTCATCTAAACAAAGTCAATATAATAATAAATGAGAAATAAAATTATATATTTATATAAAAAAATTTTATAAATAGGACTAAAAAATATCTTCACTCTATTTTATAAATAGCACCAGATGGGTATTTATTTACAGATAATGCTGCTGTGTTCTCACACTCCACAATATACATACGCCTCTCATTAATAGGCCCACTCCTTTTTAAATGCTCATTATTTCTGTTTTTTCTAATCACTTTCTTAGTTATTCTTTTTATATTTCTCTTCAGCAGGTCTTGAAATTGTTGTAAAGAATATGTATGGTATGAAAGTTAGATTTTTTTTTTTTTAATGTTCTTGCCCTTCACAAGAGAAAGCAATATTGATATTAATATAATATATAAAATTCATTTAAAGTTATAATATCTGAAAAATTATAAATGGTAAACAGAAATATTAATTACAAACTAAAAGTTATATGTAGAACCCAAACGTCTCATTTGCAATGAAAACTCTTAAGGATTTAATTATTCAATTGGTTCTTTTCCATAAGAGACAATTAACTGAATCATGTTAATTACAAAATTGATTAAAATCAATTGAAAACAGTGAGAAACTAAAAAAAAAATGGAGACAACCTCAAAATATCTCTCATGAATACAGACAAGTCATAATTGCGACTAATTTTTCAAAATACAATTGTGGAAAACTTAATTAACATTAATTCACTCTGTTTTTTTTTTCCGGGCCAACAACGTTAATTCAGTCTTTTAAAACCATATGACTATTGTTATTCATTTCTTTTCATACTTCACACCCACTGACCCACACTCCCTTCCCTTCCCTTCCCTTCCCTTGTTTCATTATACCTGTCATTTAAGGCTTTGCACACAAATTAGGAGATGCAATAAAAATAAGATATTATCGCAAAAATTGTCCCTCATTCAATGCCTCTAAAAATATTACTACCTCCTGTCCTTAATATAAGATCTTATTTGATTTTTATTTTGATTTTAAATATAAGATTCCAATCCACTTTATCTTTCATATTTATGTATTTTTTATAAGATAGTCATTCTAATAATAGTAATTTAAGTAAGAATATTTTAGGAAAGATACTACCTATTTATGACAAATAACTAACTTAACTTCTTTTGTTAATTTCTTCAAATTAGTCAAATAGTTCTTATAATTAGAACGAGAGGTAATACAATAATAATAGTAAATTATTCCAAAAATATTTTCCTTAAAAAAGAAGGAGTACTATAATGTGCATGAATGGCATGGTGAGCTTAGTAAGAATAACTCGAGCAGAACTGATTTCAATGACGCGATACGTGCGGCACTGGCAGAGAAAATGGAGGGGAAGGTGTGGTTGCGTAGGAGCGCCACCCGCGCCACCCTATGAGTGGGCTACAAACAAGGCGCAGCAAAAGGCATTCACATGACAAACATTAAACAGAGACAGATAATAGCACAGACTTGTTTTCGCTTTAGCTCCTTCCATTCCTTCCTTCATTCCCTTTCTTTCTTCAGCCCCCCGTGCGCTTCTTTTCTTCCCTTCTTTTTCCTTTTTGTGTTTTTCCTCTTATTCTCTTTTTATTTTCTTCTAATTTTTATTTATATATCAATATACATTTTTTTGAGTTCTCACTTTCTTTAGATGCGTTTAACATCCTAAAACATTTTTTTTATCTTAGTATTGAATGCACTAAAAAATATTGTCAGATATTAGACGTATCTAAAAAAATATTTTAGGATGCATTCAGCATTTTAAAATATTTTGAGAGTACTAAATACACTCAAAAAATATTTTGAAGTGTTTAATGCACATTAACTCTCCAGTGGGGTTTATTTATCCAAAACAGACACCTAAACATGCACACTATAGGAATATGTTGACTTTGATGGTTTATAATTATAATTAAGGAATGGAATTATTAGTATTAACTGGACTTACGGCAAATGAATCAATTTCTCCTGAACAAGGTTGATGAATCAAACTTTATGGATTAAAAAGAGACTGTGAGAGAGCTACTCTCAATTGAACTTGATATGATTCATGCTTATCATGATAATATTATATATCAAATAAACATATAGAAAGGGAAAAATAACTCATAAATAACTGTTTGGAGAATTAATTACCCAATGATCCTTTAAATTTGAAAACTTTACGACATAAAAATATATAATGATGAATTCAAGGGCGGTGAACAATTAATTCTCTAAACAGCCATATGTGGGCAATTTTTCTTTAAAAAAATTGGATTTGTCTTAAAATTTCAAGGCCCAGTGTCTTAACATTCTAAATTAAATTATGGTGTAAAATTTACAATAAATTTGAAAATTGTATGAAATTTGCGAGGAAAACATTTTATCATAGAGCAAAAATTCTGTGACATGTTTATTGTAAAATACATTATGAATTTTATTTGCAACAATTTTTTCCTTTTCGTCTGTTGAAAATCTAAAGAAAAAACTCCAATAGAGTTTCTTCTTAATTAGATTTGGCATTGTGGAAAAATGACAGAAAAATAATTCATAAATTTTAAAATTTCTAAATGATCACTTAAATAAGTAGAATTTCAGTTTAGATATAAGTGACTAAATTGGGATATATAAATTTGCTAAAATAATAATATTGCCCTTTTTTTAAAAAAAAAAAAAACCAAGCACCTTCACCGGCTAGCCAACAGCCGGTAATTATTTTTTGGGGATTTTTGCAATTATAGTAATAAAATTAACAAGTTCTTTAACACTGCTAACAAGTTTAATATATAGTAGTTAACAACACTTTTTTTTTTTAAATTCAAAAAGTGATATCTTTAAAACTTTAGTAATGTAGTTAACAAATTCTGTAATACTATTAATAAGTTGATATAGTAGTTAATAACGATTTTTTTAGGAAATTCAAAAAGTGGTACTACCTCCAATCCTAATTATAAGACCCAGTTGACTAATTTGAGGAGATTAATGAAGTAAGTTAAGTTAGTTATTTGTAATAAATAAGTGTTGTCATTTCTAAAACATCCTTACTAATTAAATGTATTAGCTAGAATTATTATTATTAGAAGGACTATCTTGGAAAAAAATGCCTAAATATGAGAGACAAAATAGATTGGGGTCTTATAATTAGGACCAAATTAAAAGTCAAATGGGGTCTTATATTAAGGACCGGATGTAGTATTTTTATAACTTTATTAACGTGGTTAATAAGTTCTTTAACGCTATTAACAAGTTCGATGTAGGAGTTAATAACAGATTTTTCAGGAAATTCAAAAAGTGATATGTTTGCAACTTCAGTAATACAATAAGTCATGTAGCAATATTAACGAGTCTCGTAGTGCTATTAAAAAAATTTCCCTGCGAAGGTTAATGTTTTTAATTTAGCTCCCTATAAAAACTGCACATCAAAATTTTTTTCATTTATTAGGCCATCATTAATTCATTATTGTTATGAGAGTTGTTAATGTTAATACATGACTTGTTATTAGAGTTGTTAATGGTATTATAAGAATTGTTAATATCGTTATATAACTTGTTAACAGAACTAATGAAGCTGTAAAAACATTACTTTTTGAAATTCTTAAAAAACTTGTTACCAACTGATATATCAAATTTGTTAATAGCATTATAAAACTTGTTAACTGTGTTATTAAAGTTGTAAAAATGTCATTTTTTGATTTTTTTAAAAACTTGTTTTTAACTGTTATACCGAACTTGTTAATAGCATTTAAAAAATATATTAACTACGTTACTGAATTTATAAAAATTCAAAAAAGAAAAGTGGATCCACCTGGATTTTAGCAGCCGTCACTGTCATTGGTGCTCTGAGGACTGGCTAAGATGCTTGGTTTTTATTAAAAAAATAAATGACCATATAATTATTTTACTAAATTTTCTTATTTAAATGATCATTTAGGAATTTTGAAATTTAGGAATATTTTTTTGTCTACAAGCATTTCTTTTTTTTTTTTAATTATTGTTACCGTTATAATAGGGTAAGGGTGCTAATAAGCGGCAAATAAGAACAAGAGAAAAAGGAGCGGTGTGTCCGTCACGTGCGGAGTCAAACAAGTTGTCTCTATTTATTTTGAACTGAACCGAACCCAAAGCCCCAGGCCCTGTGTGTGTTTGCGCGGCTTCTTGTGGTGGCTTCTGATCCTTTTCATGTCACACAGTCATATTTCTTTCAATTATTTCTCTTTCGTACAATTAGGGGCTCACCCACCTATTTATTTCCCCACATGCTCCTTCTTTTTCCTTTAATTTTAATTTAAATTCTTTCCAATATTTAAAAAAAAAAAAAGTAAATCCATGCCACTTGTTTGGTTATAAGAACATCTCCAAAAGGCCAAAGGCAGGAGTCATTTTGAATTTAAAAGTTTAAAAAAAAATGAATGACCTTATATTATTTGAAAAGGAAAAAACAGTAATATTTGTCTGATTTCATTGATTGATATCAAGGTCTTCCGAATCTCCATACACGAAATCCTGTGTAAATTATTAGTAAACTCTGATGTGATCCTATAATAAGCCAAGTGGTTATTATTAATTTATTATCATACCATTGTTTCGTTATAATAATAATCCAAATCGTTGAGATCTTACAAATGCAAGTTGTCGTGTAGTACTCTTTCAATCTTTAATATAAGACTCATTTAACTAATTTGATTAGATTAAGAAAGTTAAGTAAGTTAGTTAATTATAAAAAAAGTGACATATTTTTCCTAAAACACCATAATCATCTTTTTTAATACCACCTCTCCCTCTTTTACTTGATTATGGTTGAGGGAGTATCTATAAGGGTAATTTAGAGAAAATTGATAAATATGAAAAATGGGTCTTGTATTTAGGACCAAAACCAACTCAATAATTAGGTTCTATATTAAGAACCGGAGGAGTATTGTTTTAATTAAAAAATAGTCAATATGAAATAAAATGATATTTTAGATATTTAATTTGCATTAAAAAATTTAAATGGATGGAGATCTTTTCCTCGCTAAATGTCCGGTGACAAGACGAGATGAGGACATATTTGACCAGCATAAAATATACATGATTACAGTGATTTTAGTATATCAAATTCTATTTTGGAATCAATCAATATCAAATGACGTTATATTTTAAATATTAAATCAACATTTAAAAATATTTTAGACACATGTAAAACATATACTTGGAATAATATTTATATGTTGATTATATCCCCGGACCTGGATCCTTAAATTGAATTAGAGCTATAACCTTGCTAGCAGGGATTTAGAAAAAATTGGAAATAAATTCGTTATTACAAATTTAATTGATAAATAATTTATAGGATGATTGATTGTATAAGGGAAGACTAATTGCATGCAAAGAAAAGTAAGTTGCACAAAAGAAAAATTATTTGGACAAAACATTATTTAGATATAAGGGATTAGTTTGCATATAGGAAAGATGACTTGCATGTAAAAGAATTTTATTTGTATAAAAAAATTGAGTTGCATATCTCACAAAATAGATTATTGTACACAAAAAAAGATATATTGCACATGAAAAAATTTAAATTACACACAATAGAAACTAAGTTATACAGAATTCTTATGTCTCATTTGCTAATTAAATTTTTAGTGATAGATTTTTTCTCAATTTTTTCCAAGAATTTATAAGCAAGACTGATGGGAGTAGTAAAAAGAGATAGAAGGATACGCGCGAATTGAGAATATTGATCGGAAAAGTCCCTCATAAATTTAATCAAAATTCTCACTCTTAATTATTCTTATTGTATGATTAAAAATCTAAAAATATTCTACTATTTTTCACCAATTGAAAAGATCGTACAAGAAAACATTTGTAAATTGACTTTGTGAGATACATCAGCACAAGTTATTCAAAACAAAACTTAAAATGAAGCACCTCGCCTGATTCTATGCTATTTACAAAGTTACTTCTAATATGTTTTATTAGAATAAAAAAATCTTAAATTTTATTAACTTTATTCTAAAATTTAACTATAAACTTTTCAAAAAAAATCTACACAATAGTAAAATAATATATTCATATTAAAAATTTAATGATATAATCTATAAATAAGACGAAAAAAATCTTATGTCTCCTTCCTCTGAGTATGACCAAGGAAGCAGTATTTTTTTTATTTCCAAATAATGAGTTTCAATTGGAGCTTTTCAAAAATTCGTTCAGTATGCATCTCTTTTAAAAGGATATATCCTTATATCCAAGATTAAGCCCTTGCTTTTTTGGGATGCCTCGTGTTCCCATCATTTCCATCACTGAAAAGAGGAGAAAAGAAAAGGTAAGGGAAAAACAAAGTACTCAACTTCAAAGCATGAAATTGTGAAAATTATATATTATAAAAATATTAGTTCTTGTTTTCGTATAGTCAATAGAAAACAACGGATATAAGTAATTTGATCTGAATTTTTTTTTCCTTCGTAATATTCAATGTTTTATGTGAAGTTGTGGACTGTGGAGCGTTAATTTTTTCACCACGTATTTCTAGTTAATCCTTACCCTTCCTAACTAGTTAGCCTCTTCTGAATTCTAATGGATGCTTTTATGCTTTTTATTGAAGGTAATTTTGATATTTTACAAAAAAAAAAACTAATTTTATTACTCTTCCGGTCCTTAATATAAGATCCAATTCTTAAGTTGGTTTTTATCATAAATATAAGACCCATTTCTCATATTTATCAATTTTTTCTAAATTACCCCTATGGATACTCCCTCAACCATAATCAAGTAGAAGAGAGAGAGGAGGTATTAAGAAAGATGATTATGGTGTTTTAGAAAAAATGTGTCACTTTTCTTATAATTAACTAACTTACCTAACTTCCTTAATCTAATCAAATTAGTTAAATGGGTCTTATATTAAGGACCGGAGGAGTAACTCATGTAAAACTATTATTACATACTCCTCCGGTCCTTATTATAAGACCCCGTTTGACTTTTTATTTGGTCCTAATTATAAGACCCTAATCCATTTTGTCTCTTATATTTATGTATTTTTTTCAAGATAATCCTTCTAATAATGATAGTTTTAGCCAATATATTTAATTAGCAAGGATATTTTAGGAATGACAACACTTATTTATTATAAATAACCAACTTAACTTACTTCCTTAATCTCCTCAAATAAGTCAATTGGGTCTTATAATTAGGACCGGAGGAGTACTTATAATATAACCTCTTCTTTCTTTTCTTTTTTTCTTGTTTTGCCCGCACGTACTTATAATAGAACTGGAGGAAGTAAGATGCAATAATTAGGAAAACGTGGGAGACATTCATGTACCAAGGAAGGCTTTATAGTTTATACTGAGATTGGCATGTTTTGTGGTGCGTTTACGTACAATTACGATCCGTGCATTTGTACCTAAAAGTAGGGATTACTTAAGAGTTAATCTTTCTTTTTTGAAAAACAGTAACAAAGATCTTAATTTAATGATGAAGATTGTGAAGAGAAAAGCCAAAAAGACGAAAAGTTTTTGTACTGTGGATCTGAGTTCCATAAGGGCCTCAAATTCTGCGATTTTGTCACATTTTGCAAAGGAAGTTCTGATCCAATTTTGCTAATAAAAAAGCCAGCACTTAACTCTTTCCTAAAAGAACCATAATCCCCCTTAATCTTATGCCAAAGCTTTGCATCTATATCCGATTTAAACAGGACAGGTTTACTTTTTCTAAAGTATAATATTCCAACTTTTGTAGAATCTAATTGAGATTGTGTGATTCTTTTCTATTTTCCTAAAGATATACAAATATTCTCTAATATAAAAAAGATGCTGTAAAATTTATTTTCATTTTTTAAAGTTTTTGTAACCAATATATCCAACATTAAAGCATATTAGACTTTGATCAATTTAGATTCAAGTCAAGTTGGAGCCAAAATAAAGATAATAAACTAAGTCAAACCACAAATAGAAGTAATTTTGTCAAAAATATTTTCTATTTTCGTATAAATTTAAACACGAGATCTTATGTTTAAACAGTCATAATTGTTTTTATTGGGATCGATATGTGATAATAAAGTTTTTTTCCCCTTCTTTAACGAAAATAAAGCCATCTATGATGTGCATTAAAATATGCGCCTGCCTTCAACTTCAATAGGACAACATGGGATGGTAGACTAGGGCTTACTTAAGGCACTTTAAGCTCTTGTGAAGATGAAGGGAAGAATAAAGTGAAAAACAACCCTTTATTTCTTTTTCATGGTGAAAAACACTTTCTTTCTTTGTTTTTTAAAAATTAATTTCATACCAAGCTTTGCTTTGCCTGATTCCATACTCAAATATTTTATGAGAATTCTTACATCCTAAGGCATATTAATATCTTTTAAATCAGATACATCTCAGAATTTGAAGTTATATATAACGCTATTGTTTGGTGATGACTAAACGTGTTACCCTTTTTGTTAATTTGAAACTTACATACAACTCTAAGGCATTTGTTATAAATGAAAAAAAAAAAGGATAATCGAAAACATTTAATTTTTTTATCTTTTTAATTGTTTAAATATGCCACGTTTATTTTCTATCCGCATGTCCCTTCCTCTCGTGTTTAAACACGACAGTATAACTTAATTCAAAAGGCATATTAGAGTATTGTCCCAAAAAAGGCATGTTAAGGTAATAAAGTCGGACTTGATTCTACATTTAATCATCCTTTAGCTTTCTTTTTGGTTCATATAGAAATGATTAAATTAATGATTCCATTACTTCATAAAAAAAAATAAATAATGATTCCATTTTTAATTATTTTTTATGCCCTGGCTTAATTTTCTTCCAAGGGATAAGTTTCATCCGATCCCCTCAACTTTAAACTATGCCGATAATTTTTAAAATTTTCAGAATTTGACAATGGACACCCATAATGAATTAATTGATAATAATAGAATATCTTCCTATATAAGTAAAAAATATATTATCACAAATATTATAGTTTTCATGTATAAGTTATAACAAAAAAATTTTATAGACAACTTTCAAAAATTAAAAAGTTGTTTGCATATCTTTGTCTTTACTTTATCCTTTTTTTTTTTTTAAAAACCAAAATGTCAAGCATGAGAATTCTGGCTAGCTTAGAGGGAGGAAAACTCAAACATACGTGTTGGTTTTAAAAGAAATGTATTTATCAACGAGATTAGTTTCAGCAGAAAAAGCTAATTTCTGTTAGAAGGAATATCCATATTTAGTACTCAATACTTATATCTAACCTTAAAAAAATGGATTCATGTGAAATAATTGACAAGTATTCTGTTTGGTGGGCTTACTGATCAAAACTTGAAAGCTAGGCAATCATTATAGGGAGACCGAACTGAAGAAGCATATAAATGTAAGCAATTGACCAATTAAGTTAGCGTAGAAGAAAGATTAATTAATAATGATAATAATTTAAATTAATTTGGGTATGAGTGAGGATGAATAAATTGATGAGAAATGATAGCAGTGGACCATAAGGCACATGCCTTGAACCAAAAAGGGATGGAAAGATATGTGATTGCTTTATGTTATGTACATTTAAGTCTCGAGGATAATTTACATTAAAATTACATTACATAATATATATATATGTATATATTTATATATATAGGAAGAGCATGTGAATGCACGTTGATGTGAGAGCAAAAGAATGATGATAGTACTTTAATTGGGAGCTTCAATCATTTCTGCTCATGATTCAACAAGGAATGAAATTTCCTGAACTAATGATCCAAGATAGGTAAATGATTAATATTACGTTCGGTTTGGGAAGAAATCATCAAACAAATCATTTAATTTTTCTCAATTTATTACCCTTTCCAAGGATGGTTTCTTTCGTGGATAAGGATGAGCAAAATAGGATTTTTTTAGGGTAAAAAATACTGTTAAATGAGCTGACTTCACATTCGTCTAATTACACAAAAGCAGCTTTGTTTATGGTTAAATTTTGATTCTCGACTCAAATGTTAGGTCTAAATGATTCGTAATGATAACTAAATTATATATACAATTCAAGTCTCACAAAACGGGTCATAAAAACCTTCAGTGAATAGTCAAACCGTTCGGCTTAGCTGAACTTTCAAATCACTATATGTGTGTGTGTGTTTTAGTTTGCATGCATTTGTATATTTTTCAGTTCAACTTTGTATTAATGTAAATACTTTCATTTTTAACTCATACTTGTCAAGGATAGGCCTTGCATTAGTTTTGTTTCCAGAGATATTATTTTAGCCACAACATGAGGTTTTCAGCACAAACTTCATTATTGTTCTTCCCAAGTCTTATCAATAGATTAATAACCGTTGAAGTTTCCCCTTTTTTCAAAAGCAAAAAAAAAAAAAAAGTTAATGTGGCGGAGGCAAGTCGTGAACTCTTGGGCAAGAGATGTGGTATCATTATATCAATGGGCTGGACCCAGAAGGCCCACATAATCCTTTCCGGGCTTTAACGTCGGCTGCGCTTGAAAATTGGAATCGAGACCATTAATATAATCCATGTTCGGAGAAGCATTTATATCTAATACTTGACAGTGTCTTCAATATGATTGTTTTCAATAAGAAGATATTGTGTCTAAAAAAATTGAGATTTTTCATTCAAGTTGATGATGATAGCGGGGGATTACAATACACACGCCTCAAATGGAAAAGATAAGCAACGGGTTCTGACTAGCTTTTAAATGAAAAACTGATCTTTTTTCGTTAGATTTAACCCCAATAATGATATGCGTCTAATTTTATTTAGATACAGAAGATTCTGAGAGAGGAAATGAACAATAATGCTACCTTGGGAGATTCATTCATTCTCTTGGTTGAGAAGCATACCAGGAGAATTCAATATTGCTTTTGGCAGCTGTTTTTGAATTTTGTGAAAATATTATTGTATATCATATGCTGTGCAATACAGTGGATAGCTTTTGCCTATGTATCCATACGCATCAAGTTATTTATAAGAAATTTTAACTTCTTCCGTTTTCTTTATAAATAGGACTAAAGATGGTATAAATGTAGACTTTTTGAAATTCTTGTATACTTTGGCATGTCAAAATGATGCAATGATATGATTCTATATGGCCTTAAATCTATTGTTTTTATTGATAATTTCATATGTTATTAGTTGATAATATGAATATAGACAGATTTTGTCAAATCCTCAAAGTGCAATGTTTTCATTTGATAAAAGAATGTTTTTAAATGATGATGTTTTGGACACATATGTTTATCTTATGGTTATTATTATTAGCAAAGCTTTCTGCTTGCATTTGATTGGAAAAAAAATATTACTTCCGGTCTTAATTATAAAAACTAATTGACTAATTTGAAGAGATTAAAAAAAAAGTTAAGTTAGTTATTTATAATAAATATGTGTTGTCTTTTCTAAAATATCCTTACTAATTAAGTGTAGTCGTTAGAACTGCCATTGTTAGAAGGACTACTTTGAAAAAAATGCATAAATACGATAGACAAAGTGGATTAGGATCTTATATTTAGAATCAAAATAAAAGTCAAATAAGATCTTATATTAAGGATCGGAGGTAGTATAATACTTACTATATATCTCGTTATATTGTAATAATTCAATTCCAGCTATTATTTTTATACTATTTTTTATTTTACGGACATGAAAGATATCTTTTCAACTTATATAAAATTAACTTTTTCTCTCTATTTTTCCTCCGTTTCATTCCATTTGTACGTCAAAGGTTGAGATGTTTCTTGTTTTTCTCCCCCCCCCCCCCCCAAAAAAAAAAACAGACGTTTCTTGTTAGCTTCTTACCTTCCTCAATAGAAATTTCATGTAAAAAGAACTACTTTAAATGAGCCGACATAATATATTGAAATCTGAAATACTTATCTCAAAAATAATTTCAAAAATTATATAAATTTCAAGCAAGCCTTACTCTTATCTAATTTTCCCAATAGTTATTAATGTTTTTCTAAGTAATTCTTTCTTAGCTTAGATTTATTGTCGTAATGCAGGGGAATTAAACTCAAGGAAACTATAAATTAACTCGAAGTTCATCAGGAGCTAACCCCAGTTTAACGTTTCAGATCAGAGAATAACAACCTATCTTCTTGACTGCCAAGTCATGAAGTTGCCCTCTTTTGATGATGAAGACTATCAAGACTATCAAGTATCAATCCCTCCTTCCTGGAAATTGCATGGCATCCACAGACACGCCTACTCGTTAATTAGCCGCGCTTTTTGACTGAAAGTCATCAAGTGGCACACTTTTGACTAAAGAATTAATTACATCCTTCCAGGAAATTACTAAGCCTGTCAAAACATCACCGCGCAGCTTGTTTCTTCTTCCACTCATCCGCGTAGCATATTACTTGTTTTCGTATGATTTTCGTATGATCATTAGAAAACTTAATATAATGTATACAAGTAACTTGATCTAAATTTTTTTCTTCATACTATACTATGTTTTATGTGGACTGTGGATCATTAATTTTTTCACCAAATTATTTCTCGTTAATCCCAACCCTTCCTAACTAATTAACCTCTTCTTATGGATGCTTTTGTGCTTTTTATTGAAGGTAATTTTGATATTTTACTAAAAAAAAGCTAATTTTATGAACTCATGTAAAACCATTATTACGTACTTATAATTAAAATCAAAAGTTGTTACCCTTTTTGTTAATTTGAAACTTATATACAACTCTAAGGCATTTGCTATAAATAAATAAAAATCACAATAAAAAATATTTATTTTTTAATAGTTTAAATATGCTATGTTTATTTTCTAACTGCATGCCCCTTCCTCTCGTGTTTATATATGACATTATAACTTAAATCAAAAGGCATATTAGAGTATTTCCCGGAAAATGCATGTTAAAGTAGTAAAGTCGGACTTGATTCTACATTTAATCATCATTTAGCTTTCTTTTTAGTTCATATAGAAATGATTAAATTAATGATTCCATTACTTCATAAAAAAATGATTCCATTTTTATTTTTTTTTATACCCTGGCTTAATTTTCTTCCAAGGGGCAACTTTCATCGGATCCCCTCAAGTTTAAACTACGCCGATAATTTTTTAAATTTTCAAAGTTTGAAAATAGACACCGATAATGAATTAATTGATAACAATAACGTATCTTCCTATATAAGTAAAAAAAAATATATTATCACGAGTATTATATTTTTCACAAGTTATAACAAAAAAATTAAAAAAAAATTTATAGACAACATTCAAAAATTAAAAAGTTGTTTGCATATCTGTGTCTTTACTTTATCTTTTTCCCCGCAAAAACCAAAAAGTTAAGCATAAGAATTCTGGCTAGTTTGGAGGGAGGAAAACTCAAACATACGCGCGTTAGTCTTAAAAGAAGTGTATTTATTAATGAGATTAGGTTTAGTAGAGAGAGCTGATTTCTGTTGAAAGAAATGTCCATATTTAGTATCCAATACCTATGTCTAGCCTGAAAAAAAAAGGATTCATGTGAAATAATTGACAAGTATCCTGTTTGGTGGGCTTACTTAATGATCAAAACTTGAAAGCGGGGCAATCATTAGAGGGAGATCAAACTGAAGAAGCAAATAAACGTAAGCAATTGACCAATTAAGTTAGCATAGAAGAGAGATTAATTAATAATGATAATAAGTTAAATTAATTTGGGTATGAGTGAGGATGAATAAACTGATGGATAATGATGGCAGTGGACCATAAGTCACATGCCTCAAACGAAAAAGGAATGGAAAGATGTGTGATTGCTTTATGTTGTGTATGTAAGTCTCGAGGAGAATTTACATTACATTATATACATATATATATAGGAAGAGCATGTGAACGCGCTTTAATTTGATGTGAGAGCAAAATAACGATGATAGTACTTTAATTGGGAGCGTCAATTATTTCTGCCCATGATTGAACAAGGAATGAAATTTCCTGAACTAATGATCCAAGATAGGTAAATGATTAGTATTACGTTCGGTTTGGGAAGAAATCATCATACAAATCATTTAATTTTTCTTAATTAATTACCCTTTCCAAGGATGGTTTTGTTCATGGATAAGGATGAGCAAAATAGGAATTTTCAGGGTAAAAATACTGTTAAATGAGCTGACTTCATATTCATCCAATTACATAAAAGTTGCTTTGTTTATGGTTAAGTTTTGGTTCCCAACTCAAATGTTAGGTCTAAATGATTCGAAATGATAACTAAATTATATACACAATTCAAGCCTCACGAAACGCGTCATAAAACTTCCATTGAATAATCAAACTGTTCGGTTTAGCTGAACTTTCAAATCATTATATATATGTGTGTGTTTTAGTTTCCATGCATTTGCATATTTTTCAGTTCAACTTTGTATTAATATAAATTCTTTCATTTTTAGCTCATCATTGTCAAGGATAGGCCGTGCATTAGTTTTGTTTCCAGAGATATTATTTTAGCCACGAAAATGGAATTAGATTTAAACATGAGGTTTCAGCACATGCTTCATTATTGTTCTTCCAAGCCTTATCAATAGATTAATCGTTGAAGTGTCCCCTTTTTTCAAAAGAGGGAAGAAACAAAAATTAGTTTGTTGGGGGCAAGTCGTGAGCTCTTGGGCAGGAGATGTGGAATCATTATATCAATGTGGAATCATTATTCTTTCTTAGCTTGGATTTATTGTTGTAAGGCAGGGGAGTTAAACCCAAGGAAACTGGAAATTAACTTGAAGTTCATCAGTAACTAACGTCAGTTTAACGTTTTAGATTAGAGAATAACAACCTATCTTCTTGACTACCAAGTCATAAAGTTGCACTCTTTTGATGATGAAGACCATCAATCCCTCATTCCTGGAAATTGCATGGCATCCACATACGCGCCTACTCGTTAATTAGCCTCACTTATTTGACTCAAAGTCATAAAGTGGCACACTTTTGACTAAAGAATTAATTACATCCTTCAAGGAAATTACTAAGCCTATCAAAACATAACCGCGTAGCCTGTTTCTTCTTCTTCACTCATCTGCATCTTCTGATACTCCGTCTCTGATTCATTTCCAAAAAGTTCTCAATACTACACAGTGCTCTCCCTGCTGCTCAATCAGATAGAGATATGGCCCTTCTTGCTGCTTCATCCTCTTTCTCTGCTCAATCCGTCCCCAAGAAGAATGATGTTTTCATCAGCTTTAGGGGTGAGGACACTCGCTCCAACTTCACCAGCCATCTTTATGATGCTTTCTGCAGAAAACAAATCAGAACCTACATAGACTACCAACTCGTGAAAGGAGATGAGATCTCACCATCACTTCTGCAAGCTATCGAGGATTCATATGTATCAGTGGTGGTGTTATCTGAAAATTATGCTTCTTCGAGATGGTGCTTGGATGAACTCGTCCATATACTCCATTGCAAAAGAGTTCAAGGACAGATTGTTATTCCTGTCTTCTATGGAGTCGACCCATCTCATGTACGCAAGCAGACTGGCCTTTACAAGCAAGCATTTGAGAGATATGAGGGAGATCTCAAGGTTGACCAACACGAGAGGCAAATGTGGAAGGAAGCTCTTAAGGAAACTGCAAACTTAGCTGGTTATGACTCCCGCAAATTTAGGTAATTAATAAATTGATTAATTTTCTTCTATTCACAAGTGATGGCGTTTGCAGAGATTTACGTGATGGATCAAATGATTAAGACATTCTATTCAATTTTTGGTAAACATTTTGAGGTCTTTATCATTTATCATTTATATTTATACACTCTATACAATTTTTTCTCTGTTTACTTATCACTTATCACTTATCATTTGTCTTTAATAAATCAATTTTTTCTGCTTAATTGCGCTTTTCCTGTTTTGCCTTTTATTTTTCTTATGTCAGGGATGAAGCCGAATTGATTCAAAAGATTGTGAAAGACATACTGCAGAAACTGGAACAGAAGTACCCCCCAGCTGAAATAAAAGGACTCATAGGCATTGAGGACAACTGCATAGAGATTGAATTATTGTTGAAAGATGCCAAAACAAAAACCATTGGAATATGGGGCATGGGGGGTATCGGCAAGTCAACCATTGCCAAAACCATATTTTTAAAATATTCTTCCCATTATGATTGTTCTTGCTTCTTGGAAAATGTAAGAGAAGAGTCTAAAAATGGACTTAGTGAATTACGCCGTAAATTTCTCTCTCGTTTGCTAAGGGATGATTTCTTTAGTGATACTTCAACCTCTTTTCTTGAGTCGAGGCTTAGTCGTATGGAGGCTTTTGTTGTTCTTGATGATATCAGTACGGTGGAGCAATTAGAATCTTTGGTTGGAGAACCTTTTTGCTTTGGGCCAAAAAGTAAAGTTCTCATCACAACAAGGGACAAGCATGTGCTTAGCAAAGGAGTTGATGTAATATATAAGGTTAAGAAATTGAAGTTCCATCAATCCCTTGAACTTTTCAGCTTGAATGCCTTCAGCACTAGCTTGCCTATAGTGGGATATGAAAAACTAACAAAAACGGCGGTTGTTTATGCAAAAGGAATTCCATTGGCTTCAAAAATTTTGGGTTCATATCTTTGTGGCAGAAGTAAAGATGAATGGGAGAGTGCCTTAAGAAGTCTTGAGAAGAGTCCACATGAAGATATTCAAAAAGTGTTGAGATTGAGTTATGACGGATTGAATCATGAAGAGAAGAAAATATTTCTAGACATTGCTTGCTTTTTTAAGGGAGAGTTGATCAAATCTGTAATCAGTTTATTGGATAGCTTTGGCTTCAGTGGAGATATTGGTATAGGAAGACTTCATGACAAGGCTCTCATAGACGTGGACCATGGTACACATGTAGAAATGCATGATTTAATACAAGAAATGGGTTTACAAATAGTTCGTGAAGAGTCTATTGACGAACCTGGAAGACGTAGTAGATTATACAATTCTAAAGAAATTTATGATGTTTTAGCTACTAACATGGTAAGAAATTCATACTTTCTTTTCTAACCTATACACTTGTTACTTTATGAATAATGTGAATGTAATTACGATATAATTTACTTACTACAGTTTCTTTACTCTCTTTTTTAAGGGATCAAAGAAACTTGAAGGCATAAAGTTGGATGTTTCTCAAATTAATGATGTACATTTAGAAGCTGACATTTTCAAGAAGATGCCTAATATAAGATTTCTCAAATTTTATTCTGCTTTCGGCATTGGCTCAAGCCATGTGCACCTTCCAGAAGGTCTCAGTTTTCTTCCCAATAAGATGAGGTATCTAGAGTGGCATGGATTCCCTCTTAAATCTCTGAGGTCCACATTTTGTCCTGAAAAACTTGTTAAGCTCTACCTACCCGGTAGCCATTTACAAAAGCTTTGGAAAGGAATGCAGGTATGTATAAAATTATTTGTGTTTCATGTTTTGCATTTAATTGAAACTTGTTGGTGATCTCATTTGAACTGTCTATCTTTGTTGGTATAGGATTTGGTGAGCTTACAAGAGATAGACCTTAGTTATTCCAGACAACTACAAAAGCTGCCAAATCTCTCCAAATGCTTGAATCTCAAAGTGGTACGTCTTCAGGAATGCGAAAGTTTGTGCTCTGTTCATTCCTCAATCTTGTCTCTCGACTCGCTTGTTGAGTTGAACTTAGGTTGGTGCGTGAAACTTAGGAGTCTAAAAAGTAAGTCACATTCACGTTCTCTACGACATATCGCTGTGGTAGGGTGCTCGAGTCTCAAGGAGTTCTCAGTGTCATCGGATGAACTGAGAAGATTGGATTTAGTTGAGACAGGAATTGAAATCTTGCACTCGTCTGTAGCGCGTTCAAGTAAATTGGAAAGGCTCAGTCTTAGTTGCTCAACACTTGTGAAACTTCCCGACCAATTATCTTGCTTGACAAGTTTGACGGTTCTTAATCTTCGATACTGTGAAATGATTGATGATTCGAAGCTACGTATCCTTTTTGATGGCATGTTGTCTTTAAGAGAAGTGATGCTGGATGGGTGCGGTAAAATAATTGAACTCCCCAGTAACACTAAGCATCTTTTAGGATTGGAATATCTTAGCGTCAGGGATTGTAGGGGGCTTCGTTCTTTACCAGAACTCCCACCATCCATTGCAAGACTAGAAGCCGATTATTGCAAGTCGTTGGAAATTGTGTCAACTTGTAGGCCATCAAGTGGTAACCCATTAAGCTTCTCATTCAAGAATTGTGCGCAACTGAATGAACAATCGCTTCACAATATCATGGATGCCGCTGCCTATTCTATACGTTATTTTTTATTGCACAAAGATGAGGATGACATAGATCCTTATTGGATTGAAGATGAGGACATAGGTCCTCGTGGGATTTGTGTTCCCGGAAGCAGAGTACCAGAGTGGATCAAATACAGGGCAGCGCAAAGCTACATAATTGTTGAACTCCCTCCACTTTCAGACTCAATGCATTTCTGCTTCTGCGTTGTAGTTGATATTGACTCAGAAAGTGACTGGTTATATCACAAGTTGGAATGCTCATGCTACTTGGAAGGTTTTAATTCGACGCATTCAGTATACGGACTGCTTGATAGAGATTTGGAATCTGGTCATGTTTTTATATGGGATGATCCCTTCATATCTAGAGAGATGATGGATGAAATTAGAAGAAGAAGAAATCAACAGTTGTTCGCTAACATGCAGCTTTTCTTTGTATTCTCTACACTAACTCCTGATCATATTGTCCATAGCGAAACGATCAAAGAATGCGGGGTGTGGCCAGCATCTGTCTCAGAATGTCGGAAATTTGTTGAGCAAATGGAAATTGAGAGGAAAAGGAAGAGGCCTCGGGATGTTGAAGAGCAACAACCAACACTTCGGTTTAAAAAAAAAGGAGTTTGATGAGGATACTCATGCCAACACATGTCCTCCTATTGATGAAATGGATACTCTCCTTTGAGAGTGGATGTAACTCGAACTCCCTTCTTTATTCTTTAGGCAAGTGAGCTCTCTCTCTCTCTCTCTCTCTCTCTCTGTGTGATTGTTTTATCTCTCTATTAGGCTTCTATTTCTGCATTTTCCTCATGAATTAAGGGTACTTATTCTTGACCACTTCTTGAGCTTGGCAAACAGTGGGGGCGGACTATGAAACATGATAACAAAAGGAAAAAAAAGGACAAATTCGATTGAACTTTGGTTAGATGGCAGAAGTGAGCACTAAGTTATATAAAGAAGGATTTGAAAATCTATTTTGAAAAGGAAAAAGAACTAATAAAGCAAGTAAAGTAAGACTGTCTTTTATTCGCTAAGTCGCTAGGCTACTTTTCATACTTGAACAATTTAATTCTAATTAAACTAGCCTCTAGCGTAAGATTCCTAGTTAAAGCGGTTCATTGGTATTTTTGGAGGAATTTGGTAGATGAAAGAAGAAGAAGAAATAAGGAAAAATAGGTTAAAAATAAATTATTATATAATTAAATATCTTAGCCAGCATAGGTCAAAGCACTGAGTTATGACCGGTGTAGGTCAACAATTTAAAATTAGGGGGAGAAAATTGAACATAATTTTGGGTTTGAGGATATTTTTTGAAGCTTACTCACATAAACTCACATTTCCAGATGTTTACTAATTATTCGGTCCCTTTATCCTCAAGTTTCTAATTTTACATTTTATTTTCTTCATAAATCAAAAACAAGTGTTTAGCCTATAATTTGTTTGTCTATTGAGTTAGGCATGAAAGCATGTGCTGAATGGTTTGAAATTACAACAAACCGAATACACAACCTCCTACTTGCAAGAAAACATTCATATCTCTGGGTTACAATGTTATTGGCACTATTTTATTTACCTGATATTAGGAAAATTGAACTTATTCTGCATCAAGAATCTCATTCCTAGAAGCACTTTGTTTAGATTCCTCTTAAAGGTTTGCAAGTTTTGACGTTAAAATTCATTCGGCCAATTTTATTTTTATTTGCTTCTTTCTCTTGACGGAAGTGATTCTTGATTCTGTCAAAATAGATTGTCTTCAATTGTACATTCTGATTAATATAGCGTTTGAGAATATTAATCTTCTTCTTCTTGTGTCACACTCTCACAGGTGAAGTTTCAGGCAAGGGAAAGGAGAAGCATGAGGAGAAATTGAGAATTTAATATAGCTTTTGCTAGTTACTAGCATGCTTTATGGACATAATATTGTATAATTGGGTTGTTTTGTTGATAATTTGAAGTACAATATTTGCATCTTTAGGATGTAAACAACTCAACTGAGGATGCTGTAGATTTGGTCTTCGGATCTTGCCAGTTCTGTGTTTTCATTCGATAAAAAGCGTTTCAATTGAAGATGTTGCTGACATAAGTAGTATCCTATGGCTATTATTAGCAAAACTTTCTATTTTCATTTCATAAAAAAAGGGATATATAGTTTATTTTATCACTCATCATATTATAATTTCATTCTAGTTATCATTTTTATATTATTTTTCAGGACACGAGATAATTCCAAGACTATAAAATCAACAGTTGTAAGCTGTGAGTTTAGTCGCATCCCCCCACCCCCCTAATTTCCACATTTTTTTCCTCCTTAATTTCTCTAGAATTTTCTCCATATTTTTCTCTTCGTTCTAGATTTTTACCCCCTCTAACAGAAGCTACAATGGCGGTAAAATATGAAATTTCCAACATATCAATCAACATTTTAAGACGTACATCAAATAGATCATTCATTAACTTAACAGAGTTGCCTATGTAACCCAACATGCCCTCAGATGGAATATCAGTGACTGACTTGGTCATTTGCCATAGCTTTGAGTCTGCTCCTAACAAGCTCTGCTTCAAAATGGTAAGCTTCTTATGCTAATAAATAAACTCGTTTTTTATTTTTCCGCGTGAAAACTCGCCAAGTCAGCCATATATTTCCAAACAGGTCGAGATACTGAATCATGCTGTCAATTCTAATAAGATTTTGCTCCCAGAACTGACATCAAGATCTTTTTGATAT
Source organism: Neltuma alba (assembly GCF_004799145.2). Taxonomy (NCBI): domain Eukaryota; kingdom Viridiplantae; phylum Streptophyta; class Magnoliopsida; order Fabales; family Fabaceae; genus Neltuma; species Neltuma alba. The sequence goes on from NW_021633207.1 coordinate 25,391, forward strand.
ACTTCCTCAAAAATCAGGACAAGTTAATGATAACTGGGAACTGATACGGATAGATTGTTTATGATATGAAGTTTAATTTGAAGTATAGGACGTTGGTCCCAAAAAAAAAAAAAAGTTAAGTCTAGGACAACAAACAGCAAGACAATGTACCTGAACCGTAATCGTTTCAGATCATTCCCACCTTGAGGCAACGAAACGAAAGTGATAAGCACGCCAGGCTCTACTTGAGCAACCCATTCCTTGGGCTCATCCTCCTCCATGAACACCACCGACTCAGTCCGGCCACTCACCGACGCCGGCGTTCCTTCCCCGCTAGAGAGCCCCTTCAGTCTCGCCTCCATCTCCTTTCCCCAAAGCCTTGGGATTGAGTTGGAGCTACCAGTACTTTTGTACGCCCAGTGAAATCTCGCTGATTCTGAAGCCATATCAGAATCAGCATAGTTATGGTTCCTGTTACCATTTGAAGATCCTGAACAGGGCTTGCAATTTCTATATGCCCCAGAAGCCTTCACCGCCATGTCCTTGATCCAAACATCAAATTTGTATAAAATCGCCAACAAAAATATATATTGGGTTCAGCACTGGATTGAAATTTCAAGAACTAGAGAATGGAACAGAAACCACTAGCTCCGAAAGTGTATTTTTCGGGTGCCATTAAGAGCTTCAAGAAAAATTTAAAAAAACGAAGAATTACAAGATTCAAGAGTTGAAATTTTCGGACCACTTAATAAATTACCTGCGCTGTGAGGGCCTTAATGGCCTGCTTGGTGCTGGGTGTATCCGCAGCTTCTTCGTGCTCATCTTGTTGGGGAAGAGATCTCTTGTCATTACGCTGCTTGGAACACGCAATGCAGGTCAACATTTCTGATCTCCTTTCTAGAAAAAGATTTTGATATCACCCTTCAGATATCAAAATTATGATTAATGGGTTGCCACGAAGCCAGCTCTCAGTCAAAAAAGGAAAACACTTTAGCAGAGCCAAACAAATTGAAGATCTGGGTCAACTTGATCGAATCGAGAAAACTCCACGGCTGCTCTGAACCAAAGCACTATGCCATTGAAGTTGAAACCAGCAAACCAAAGAGAGAGATGCTGATGAGGGAAAGACTAATATGATCTATGAAATATTAAAATATACTAATCAAAGGAGTTAAAACTGAAGCATAAAACAGCAATGTCAAAACTTTTCAACGGAGTAGAGCGGGAGAGGATTTGGGTGCTCATCAGGATTTGAACCGTCCAGATCCGATCTGGACGGTTCAGATTTTATTTTATTTTTATTTTTTATTTTTAAAAATAATTATTTTAATAGGTATAGAATAAAAAATAAAAATAATCTTTTAACTATCATACTTTTAAAAAATAATTTTTTCTATTTTAAAATAATTATTTAAAAAATTAAATCTTGGAGAGAGTGACAAGGGAGGGACGGAAGATGAACGTTAGGACTTGGGGAATAAAAGATGTAGCAAGTTTCAAGGCGAGATTTGTGAGGGATTTCGGATCGAAACGCTGTAAAAATCAAATTCCCCCCCCCCCCCTCTTTTAGCTGCAGCAGTAAAAATCTCTCTCCTCTCGCTCCTCTCAAATGGCTAACCCCCCTATTCAGATTTTGGTTCTCCACCATTTCACTCTAGTGAGTTGCATTTATAGTGCAGGCTGGCTAGGGTGGCCTAGAAGCATGACACTTCAAAAGAATGGAGCTACTGTGCAAATTTGATTATGTGATGGACTTTGTGAAAATGAAATAAAAAGGAAGGAAGACAAGAAAAAGACAAGATGTGAGTGAGGTTCTGTATTCCCTCGGCTGATCAGCTGCATTCTTTCCTCTTTATCTTTTATAGGTCATGCAGAGGTCTGCACAGAATCCAAATCCGTAAATTAGGATCGGGCGCATTCTGTATTTACTGGCTTTCTCATGGCAAGGATTAGTATGAATTGAATGGTTTGGATATTGAGCCAGATAAGTTCATGCATGTATTTAATTTTAATTGAGGGTGCTAATAAAATTAATATATTTGTTATTTTATACATTAAAATTTTATATTGAATTTTTTTAAAAAAATTGTTACTAAGAAGTGTTATAATTTAACATTTAAATATTTTTTATTATAACTAAGGTATGTGTATGGTGTTTGCTTGGCTAGAAGTTCCGACAATTTAACACTAAATATTCAATCTTAATGAGTATTGAATTTAAATTAATTAATAACTATCAATATATCGCCATAGTATTTATTAAGCAAATATATAATTGTTAATAATAATGTGTCAGGATAATGGTTGTACTCCATAATATTTAAAGAAAAAACTATCCCTCAATGATGTTATTTTGTATTAACAATTAAAAATTAAAAAAAAATGTTTGAACCGGACGACTAAGCGTTGGTTTTTACAATATGATAGGGTGAAATTGTACACATCTAACATTTCAAAATTTCAAATACTACAAAAATATATTTTCATTTATTTTTCAAATATTGTCAATTATTATTAAAGTATAATAAACAATACTGATTTGAAATTTTAAAATTTAAAGATTTTTTTTTGAAATTCTCCCTTGTACATAACTCCCCACTTTATGTTATATATAAACTTTGAAACTTTAAAATAAATTTCCTAAATTTTTATATGTATGCTGATACTTTTTTTACTAGTAAATTTGTTGATCATTTATCCACGCATATATTAAAGTTTAGGGAATTTATATACACAAATCAAAGTCCGAAGAGATTATGTACACATAAAAATATAATATTAAAGGGCACATTATTGAATGTTAGGATTTATCTATACAAAGTTAAAAGTTTATGTAGATTTATTATTACGTTTTAAAGATAAGAGAAATTATTTGTATATGATTTAAAGTTGAGAGAAGTTTGATGTAATTTGACCTTTTGATAATCATGTAAAGTTCAGAGCAATTTTAACAGTAAAGGCAAAAAAGAAAAAAAGAGCAATTTTAACAGTAGACCACTAATTGAGTTCGATTTCACTAGTTAATAAAAAATATAAAAAATAAAAAGCTTATAAAAAATAAAAATAAAAAATTATACAAAAATGTACTCTTCTGATTCTATTTATAAGACATTTTCAGTATGTTTTATACAGATCAAGAAAAACCTTAAATTTCATTAACTCTTATTTAAAATACTACTATAACAACTTTTCAACTTTATTCCTATTTAATATACATTATACCTTATGTAAATAAAATCAACATAATAATAAATGAAAGATAAAATCGTACATTTATATAAAAAGTTTTTCTTGATGCCTTATAAATAGAACTAAACAATATCTTCTCTCAATTCTATAAATAGTACTAAATGAGTATTTATTTACAAATAATGCTGCTGTGTTTTCACACTCCACAATATACATACACCTCTCATTAATAGGCCCACTCCTTTTTAAATGCTCATTATTTCTGTTTTTTCTATCACTTTCTGAGTTATTCTTTTTATATTTCTCTTCAACGGGTCTTGAAATTGTTGTAAAGAATTTATATGTATGGCATGAAAGTTAGAACTTTTTTTTTTTTAATGTTCTTGCCCTTAACAAGAGAAGCAATGTTGATATTAATATAATATATAAAATTCATTTAAAGCTATAATATCTAAAAAATTATAAATGGTAAACAGAAATATTAATTACAAACTAAAAGTGATATTGAGAACTTAAATGTCCTATTTGCGATGAAAACTCTTAAATATTTAATTATTCAATTGGTTCTTTTTCACAAGAGACAATTAACTGAATCATGTTAATTACAAAATTGATTAAAATTAATTGAAAACAGTGAGAAATTAACCCCAAAAAAAATGGAGATAACCTCAAAATATCTCTCATGAATACAGACAAGTCATACTTGCGACTAATTTTTCAAAATACAATTGTGGAAAGCTTAATTAACATTAATTCAATCTGTTTTTTTTTTTCCGGCCAACAACGTTAATTCCGTCTTTTAAAACTATATGACTATTGTTATTCATTTCTTTTCATACCATACACCCAAACTCCCTTCCCTTCCCTTGTTTCATTACACCTGTCATTTAAGACTTTTTGCACACAAATTAAGAAATGCAATAAATATAAGATATTATCGCAAAAATTGCCCCTCATTCAATGCCTCTAAAAATAAATATAAGATATTATTTGATTTTTATTTTGATCTTAGATATAAGATTCCAGTCCACTTTATTTCTTAAATTTATGTATTTTTTTCTAAGATAGTCCTTCTAAGAATAGTAATCTAACCAATACACTTAATTAGTAAGGATATTTTAGAAAAGACACTACATATTTATTACAAATAACTTACTTAACTTCTTTCCTTAATTTCTTCAAATTAATCAATTAGCTCTTATAATTAGAATATAAGATAGTACAATAATAATACTCCCTCCGTTCCTTATTATAAGAGACAAATAACCGAAGTACGTTGATCAAAAAAACAGTTAAAGTTAGTTAAGAACAATTAATGTATAAAAAGTATAATTTTTTTTCTAAAAATGCCCTCATTAATAAGGAGAGAGAGCATGAGAAAGAACAATTAAATTATTAAAAGAAAGAGAAGTGGAAGGGAGAGAGAGTGTGAGTTGGAGATAATAAATATGGGTAAAATAGTAAATCAACACAAAAAAGTAGAGACAACTTGTAAGTGTCTCTTATATATAGAAACATGACATAAGCATCAAGTGTCTCTTATAATAAGGAACGGAGGGAGTAGTAAGTTATTCCAAAAATATTTTCCTTAAAAAAGAAGGAGTACTATACTATGTATGAATGGCGTGGTGAGCTCAGTAAGAATAACTCGAGCAGAACTGATTTCAATGACGCGATACGTGCGGCACTGGCAGAGAAAATGGAGGGGAAGGTGTGGTTGCGTAGGAGCGCCACCCGCGCCACCCTATGAGTGGGCTACAAACAAGGCGCAGCAAAAGGCATTCACATGACAAACATTAAACAGAGACAGATAATAGCACAGACTTGTTTTCGCTTTAGCTCCTTCCATTCCTTCCTTCATTCCCTTTCTTTCTTCAGCCCCCCGTGCGCTTCTTTTCTTCCCTTCTTTTTCCTTTTTGTGTTTTTCCTCTTATTCTCTTTTTATTTTCTTCTAATTTTTATTGTGACATGTTTATTGTAAAATCCATTATGAATTTTATTTGCAACAAATTTTTCCTTTTCGTCTGTTGAAAATCTAATGAAAAAACGCCAATAGAGTTTCTTCTTAATTACTATTTGGCATTGTCCCAAGGAAAAATGACAGAAAAATAATTCATAAATTTCAAAATGTCTAAATAGTCACTTAAATAAGTAGAATTTCAGTTTAGATATAAGTAACTAAATTGGGATATGTAAATTTGCTAAAATAATAATATTGCCCCTTTTTAAAACAAAAAAAATACCAAGCACCTTCACCGGTTGGCCAATAGCTGATAATTATTTTTTTGGGAATTTTTATAATTATAGTAATAAGGTTAACAAGTTCTTTAACGCTGCTAAGAAGTTCAACATATAGTACTTAATAATAGGTTTTTTTAGAAAAATTCAAAAAGTGACATCTTTAAAACTTCAGTAATGTGGTTAATAAGCTCTGTAACGCAATTAACAAGTTGATATATTAGCTAATAACAAATTTTTCAGGAAATTCAAAAAGTGATATTTTTATAATTTTAATGACATGGTTAACACATTCTTTAACGTTATTAACAAGTTCGATGTAGGAGTTAATAACAATTTTTTTAAAAAATTTAAAAAGTGACATGTTTGCAATTTTAGTAATAAAATAAGTCATGTAGCGATATTAACGAGCCTCGTAGTGCCATTAACAAAATTTCCCTACAAAGGTTAATGTTTTTAATATTCGCTCCCTATGAAAATTGCACATCAAAATTTTTTTCATTTAGCAGGCCATCACTATTGTTATGAGAATTGTTAATGGTATTATAAGAATTGTTAATATTGTTATATAACTTGTCAACTGAACTAATAAAGCTGTAAAAAATTACTTTTTGAATTTCTTAAAAAACTTGTTACTAACTAATATGTCAAATTTGTGAATAGCATTATAAGGCTTGTTAACTATGTTATTGAAGTTATAAAAATGTTACTTTTTAATTTTTTTAACTTATTTTTAATCATTATATCGAACTTGTTAATAACATTAAAAAATCTATTAATTATATTACTAAATTTACAAAAATTCAAAAAAGAAAAGTTGGTCCACCTGGATTTTGGCAACTGTCATTATCATCGGTGCTCTGGTGACTAGCTGGCAGGTGAGGATGCTTGATTTTTATTTAAAAAAATGACAATATAATTATTTTAATATATTTGCTTATTTAAAAGATCATTTAGGAATTTTGAAATTTAGGAATATTTTTTTGTCTACAATTTTTTTTAATTATTGTTGCCATTGTAATAGGGTGCTAATAAGCAGCCGTTAAAATAAGAACAAGAGAAAAAGGAGTGGTGTGTCGATCACGTGCGGAGTCAAACAAGTTGTCTCTACTTATTATTTTCAACTGAACCGAACCCGAAGCCCCAGGCCGTGTGTGTGTGCGTGTGTGTGTGTGTGTTGTGCGTCTTCTTGTTGTAGCTTCTGATCCTTTTCAAGTCACACAGTCACATTTCTTTCAATTATTTCTCCTTCGTACAATTAGGGGCTCAGCCCCCTATTTAGTTCCCCACATGCTCCTTCTTTTTCCTTTAATTTTAATTTAAATTCTTTCCAATATTAAAAAAAAAAAAGTAAATCCATGGCACTTGTTTGGTTATAAGAACATCTCCAAAAGGTTAAAGGTAGGACATCATTTTGAATTTAAAAATTACCACAAAAAAAAAAGAATGACCTTATATTATTTGAAAAGGAAAAAACAGTAATATTTGTCTGATTTCATTGATTAATATCGAGGTCTTCCGAATCTCCATACACGTAATCCTGTGTGAATTATTAGTAAACTCTGATGTGATCATATAATAAGCCAAGTGGTTATTATTAATTTATTATCATACCGTTGTTTGGTTATAATAATAATCCAAATCGTTGAGATCTTATAAATGCAAGTTGTCGTGTAATTTTTTTTTATAAAAAAAATAATCAATATGAAATAAAATGATATTTTAGATATTTAATTTGCATTAAAAAATTTAAATGTATGGAGATCTTTTCCTCGCTGAATGTCCGGCGACAAGACGAGATGAGGACATATTTGACCAGCATAAAATATACGTGATTATAGTGATTTTGGTATATCAAATTCTATTTTGGAATCAATCAATATCAAATGACGTTATATTTTAAATATTAAATCAACATTTAAAAATATTTTAGACACATGTAAAACATATATTTGGAATAATATTTATATGTTGATTATATCCCCGGACCTGGATCCTTAAATTGAATTAGAGCTATAACCTTGCTAGCAGGGATTTAGAAAAAAAATTGGAAATAAATTCGTTATTACAAATTTAATTGATAAATAATTTATAGGATGATTGATTGCATAAGGGAAGATTAATTGCATACAAAAGAAAGTAAGTTGCACAAAAAAAAATTATTTGGACAAAACATTATTTAGATATAAGAAATTAGTTTGCATATAGAAAAAATGACTTGCATATAAAAAAAATTTATTTGTATAAAAAAATTGAGTTGCAAATCTCACAAAAAAGATTATTGTACACAAAAAATGATATATTGCACATGAAAAAAGTTAAATTACATACAATAGAAACTAAGTTATACAGAATTCTTATGTCTCATTTACTAATTAAATTTTTAGTGATAGATTTTTCCTCAATTTTTTCCAAGAATTTATGAGCAAGACTGATGGGAGTAGTAAAAAGAGATAGAAGGATACGCGCGAATTGAGAATATTGATCGGAAAAGTCCCTCATAAATTTAATCAAAATTCTCACTCTTAATTATTCTTATTGGATGATTAAAAATCTAAAAATATTCTACTATTTTTCACCATTTGAAAAGATCGCACAGGAAAACATTTGTAAATTGACTTTGTGAGATATATCAGCACAAGTTATTCAAAACAAAACTTAAAATGAAGCACCTCGCCTGATTTTATGCTATTTACAAAGTTACTTCTAATATGTTTTATTAGAATAAAAAATCTTAAACTTTATTAACTTTATTCTAAAATTTAACTATAAACTTTTCAAAAAAAATCTACACAATAGTAAAATAATATATTCATACTAAAAATTTAATGATATAACCTATAAATAAGACAAAAAAAAATCTTATGTCTCCTTCCTCTAAGTATGACCAAGGAAGTAGTATTTTTTTTATTTCCAAATAATGAGTTTCAATTGGAGCTTTTCAAAAATTTGTTCAGTATGCATCTCTTTTAAAAGGATATATCCTTATATCCAAAGATTAAGCCCTTGCTTTTTTGGGTTGCCTCGTGTTCCTATCATTTGCATCACTGAAAAAGAGGAGAAAAGAAAAGGTGAGGGGGAAAACAAAGTACTCAACTTCAAAGCATGAAATTGTGAAAATTATATACTATAAAAATATTAGTTCTTGTTTTCGTATAGTCAATAGAAAACAACGGATATAAGTAACTTGATCTAAATTTTTTTTTCCTTCGTAATATACAATGTTTTATGTGAAGTTGTGGACTGTGGAGCGTTAATTTTTTCACCACGTATTTCTAGTTAATCCTTACCCTTCCTAACTAGTTAGCCTCTTCTGAATTCTAATGGATGCTTTTATGCTTTTTATTGAAGGTAATTTTGATATTTTACAAAAAAAACTAATTTTATTAACTCATGTAAAACTATTATTACATACTTATAATATAACCTCTTATTTCTTTTCTTTTTTTCTTTTTTTGCCGGCACGTACTTATAATAGAACTGGAGGAAGCAAGATGCAATAATTAGGAAAACGTGGGAGACATTCATGTACCAAGGAAGGCTTTCTAGTTTATACTGAGATTGGCATGTTTTGTGGTGCATTTACGTACAATTACGATCCGTGCATTTGTACCTAAAAGCAAGGATTACTTAAGAGTTAATCTTTCTTTTTTGAAAAATAGTAACAAAGATCTTAATTTAATGATGAAGATTATGAAGAGAAAAGGGAAAAAGATGAAAAGTCTTTGTACTGTGGATCTGAGTTCCACAAGGGCCTCAAATTCTGCGATTTTGTCACATTTTGCAAAGTAAGTTCTGATCCAATTTTGCTAACCAAAAAGGCAGCACTTAACTCTTTCCTAAAAGAATCATAATCCCCCTTAATCTTATGCCAAAGCTTTGCATCTATATCCGATTTAAACAGGACAGGTTTACTTTTTCTAAAGTATAATATTCCAACTTTTGTAGAATCTAACTGAGATTGTGTGATTCTTTTCTATTTTCCTAAAGATACACAAATATTCTCTAATATAAAAAAGATGCTGTAAAATTTATTTTCATTTTTTAAAGTTTTTGTAACCAATATATCCAACATTAAAGCATATTAGACTTTGATCATTTAGATTCAAGTCAAGTTGGAGCCAAAATAAAGATGATTTTAAACTAAGTCAAACCTCAAATAGAAGTAATTTTGTCAAAAATATTTTCTATATTCGTATAAATTTAAACACGAGATCTCATGTTTAAACAATTATAGTTATTTTTATTGGGATCGATATGTGATAATAAAGCATTTTTCCCCTCCTTTGACGAAAATAAAGCCATGTATGATGTGCATTAAAATATGCGCCTGCCTTCAACTTCCATAGGACAACATGGGGTGATAGACTAGGGCTTACTTAAGGCACTTTAAGCTCTGGTGAAGAAGAAGGGAAGAATAAAGTGAGAAACAACCCTTTATTTCTTTTTCATGGTGAAAAACACTTTCTTTAATTTCCTTGTTTTTTAAAAATTATTTTCATACCAAGCTCTGCATTGCTTGATTCCATAATTAAATATTTTATGCGAATTCTTACATCCTAAGACATATTAATACCTTTTAAATCAGATGCATCCCAGAATTTAAAGTTATAGATAACACTATTGTTTGGTGATGACTATATTAAAATCACAAGGTGTTACCCTTTTTGTCAATTTGAAACTTAAAGAAAAAAATATTTAATTTTTTTTATTTTTTATTAGTTAAATATGCTAAATTTATTTTCCATCTGCATGCCCCATCCTCTCATTTTTATACATGACAACATAACTTAATTCAAAAGGCATATTAGAGTATTGTCCTAAAAAAGGCATGTTAAAGTAATAAAGTCGAACTTGATTCTCCATTTAATCATCCTTTAGCTTTCTTTTTGGTTCATATAGAAATGATTAAATTAATGATTCCATTACTTCATCAAAAAATAAATTATGATTCCATTTTTTTTATACCCTAGCTTAATTTTCTTTCAAGGGGTTCATCCGATCCCCTCAACTTTAAACTATGCCGATAATTTTTTAAATTTTCAAAATTTGACAATGGACACCCATAATGAGTTAATTGATAATAATAACTTATTTTCCTATATAAGTAAAAAATATATTATCACAAATATTATATTTTGACAAGTTATAACAAAAAAAATAAAAAAAATTTATAGGCAACTTTCAAAAATTAAAAAGTTGCTTGCATATCTTTATCTTTACTTTATCTTTTTTTTTCTTTCAAAAAACCAAAAAGTTAAGCATAACAATTCTGGCTAGTTTGGAGGGAGGAAAACTCAAAAACATACATGTGTTAATTTTAAAAGAAATGTATTCATCACGAGATTAGGTCTAGCGAAAATAATTGATTTTTGTTAGAAGAAATATCCACATTTAATATCCAATACTTATGTCTAGCGCAAAAAAATGGATTCATGTGCGGTAAGGAACCGGATCCTCTCAGAAATCATTTTCTCAGCGGCCCTCAGAAGCCTAGAATCCTGTCTGTTTAAATGATCTAAAAGCCCACATTACGCCAAGTCGTGCAAATGGTATTAGCTCAGTGGGTCCCACGAAACACTGGCATTGTCTTCAACCTTGGGCTTGGCTTCGTTCTCCTCGGTCGACTCCCACCCTTAGTGAACAACCATCTCCTGCATTTCCACGCCTTCCATGGCTGTTCCGTCTCCCACCTCTATTTTTCACTGCATATCCTCATCCTCCATTTTTCTTTAATATATATATATATATATATATATCCTCTCATCACTGCATCCCAAAACAAAACAAGACTGAGCAAAAGCTAATGATTCCCTCCTTAACCTTGAAATAATATAACATTGGTCACTAAACTCTGCATGTACGAAAATAGTTTGGTTACCTTTGAGTAGTGAACACTATGAGTGAGAATGGTGGGAGAGGGCGAAAGTGGGTTCAGTTTTAAATCATTACCGACATAGACATTTACATATTCTTGATCTGGTTTCACACTTTTCACAAATATTTTAATGGGGAACAATAATAATATTGTGCTCTTCACTTTTTTTCCAGTTTTCCCTTGCTATATATGATGTTATAGTTTTAGGTATACTGATACTATTATTATATGCTACCACCTCAAATGTTGTAGGGAATCAAACTCCTGACATAAGAATAGGAGGATGAGGATAAGCAGTGAAAAATAGAGGTGGGAGATGCGGTAGATGGCTGTTTACCAAGAGGTGGGAGTCGGAAGAGAAGAGAGAAGCCGGGCCCCAGGTTGAAGACGACGCCGGTGTTTTGTGGGACCCACTGAGCTGACATCTATTTTCATGGCTTAGCGTAATGTGGGCTTTTAGATCATTTAAACGGACAGGATTCTAGGCTTCTGAGGGCCGCTGAGAAAATAGCTTCTGAGGGGATCCGGTTCCGTGCGGTAATTGACAAGTATTTTGTTTGGTGTGCTTACTTAATGATCAAAACTTGAAAGCCAGGCAATCATTATAGGGAGATCAAATGGAAGCAGCATATAAATGTAAGCAATTGACCAATTAAGTTAGCGTAGAAGGGAGATTAATTAATAATGATAATAATTTAAATTAATTTGGGTATGAGTGAGGATGAATAAATTGATAGATAATGATAGCAGTGGACCATAAGTCACTTGCCTCAAACCAAAAAGGAATGGAAAGATGTGTGATTGCTTTATGTTATGTGTGCAAGTCTCCATGATAATTTACATTACATTTCATTATATATATATATATATATATATATATATATTTATACAGGAAGAGCATGTGAAGGCACTTTGATGTGAGAGCAAAAGAATGATGATAGTACTTTAATTGGGAGCTTCAATCATTTCTGCCCATGATTCAACAAGCAATGAAATTTCATTAACTAATGATCCAATATAGGTAAATGACTAATATTACGTCCGTTTTGGGAAGAAATCATTAAACAAATCATTTAATTTTTCTTAATTAATTACCCTTTTCCGGGGATGGTTTCGTTCATGGATAAGGATGAGCAAAATAGGATTTTTTAGGGTGAAAATACTGTTAAATGAGCTGACTTCATATTCGTTCAATTACACAAAAGCTGCTTTGTTTATGGTTAAATTTGGATCCCCGACTCAAATGCAACGTCTAAATAATTTGAAATCATAACTAAATTATATAAACAACTCAAGCCTCACGAAATGCATCATAAAAACCTCCACTGAATAGTCAAACTGTTCGGTTTAGCTAAACTTTCAAATCACTAAATATGTGTGTTTTGGTTTTCATGCATTTGCATATTTTTCAGTTCCACTTTGTATTAATATAAATGCTTTCATTTTAACTCATACTTGTCAAGGATAGGCCTTGCATTAGTTTTGTTTCCAAAGAATTTATTTTAGCCACGAAAATGGAATTATATTTAAACATGAGGTTTCAGCACGTACTTCATTATTGTTCTTCCAATTCTTATCAATAGATTAATCGTTGACGTGCCCCCTTTTTTCAAAAGGAAGGGGGGGGGGATGTTAATGTGTCGCGGGCAAATCGTGGGCTCTTAGGCAAGAGATGTGGTATCATTATATCAATGGGCCGGAGCCTAAAGGCCCACATCATCCTTTCCAGGCTTTTTCGGCGGCTGCGCCTAAATATTGGAATTGAGACCATTAATATAATCTATGTTCAGACCATTAATATAATCTATGTTCAGAGAAGCATTTATATCTGATATCTGACAGTGTCTCGAATAGGATTGTTTCTTATAAGAAGATATTTGTGTCCAGAAAAAAATTGAGATTTTTCATTCAAGTTGATGATGATAGTGGAGGATTACAATGCACGTGCCTCAAAGGTAAAAGACAAGCAACGGCTTCTGACTAGCTTTTATGTGAAGAACTGATTTTTTTCATTAGATTTAATCCCAATAGTGATAGGCATCTAAGGTTGAGAGAGGAAATGAACATTAATGCTACCTTTGGATCTTCATTCATTCTCTTGGTTGAGAAGCATATGAGGAGAATTGAATATTGCTTTTGGTAGTTGTTTTTGAATTATGTCAAAATATTATTGTATATCATGTGCTGTGGAGTAGAGTGGACAGTTTTTGCCTATATATCCATACGCATTAAATTATTTATAAGAAATTTTAACTTTTTAAATGTTCTTTATAAATAGGACTAGAGATAATATAAATGTAGACTTTTTGAAATTCTTGTATATTTTGGTATGTCAAAATGATGCAATAATATGATTCTATGTGGCCTTCAATCTATTGTTTTTATTGATAATTTCATATGTTATTAGTTGATAATATAAATATAGACAGATTTTGTCAAATCCTCAAAGTGCATGTTTTCATTTGATAAAAAGAATGTTTTTAAATGATGATGTTCTGGACGCATTTATCTTATAGTTATTATTATTAGCAAAGCTTTCTATTTGCATTTGATTGGAAAAGAAGATATAATACTTACTGTATATCTCGTTATATTATAATAATTCAATTCTAGCTATTATTTTTATACTTTTTTTTTATTTTAAGGACATGAATGATATCTTTTCAACTTATATAAAATTAACTTTTTATGTGTCTATTTTTCCTCCTTTTTATGCCGTTTGTATGTCAGGGGTTGAGATGTTTCTTGTTTTTGCTTTTTGCTTTTTTCCCATCATACGTTTCTTGTTAGCTCGTTAGTCGTTACCTTCTTCAAAAGAAATTTCATGTGAAAAGAACTCTTTTAAATGAGCCTACATAATACATTGAAATATGAAATACTTATCTCAAAAATAATTTAAAAAATTAGGCTAAAATATACTTTTGATTTTTTAATTTTGTACAAGATTTTAATTTAGTCCCTTAACTTTAAAATGTATACTTTTAGTCTCTTAACCCTAAATTTTTTTTAAAAATGGTGATATTAACATCTTAAATGTTAATAAAATATTATCAAATACTAACATATTAAGTTTAATTTTCAAAATATCCATGATTACTACAAAAAATCATCATCGAATCCTAATGATTTTAGGATTAAAGGACCAAATGTATGTTTTTTAAAGTTAAAGGATCAAATTGAAACATTGTACAAAGTTAAAAGACCAAATGTATACTTCAGTCAAAAAATTATATAAATTTCAAGCAAGTCTTACTCTTATCTAATTTTTCCAATAGTTATTAATGTTTTTCTAGGTAATTCTTTCTTAGCTTGGATTTATTGTTGTAAGGCAAGGGAATTATGCTGGCAAAAAAAAAAAGGCAGGGGAATTAAACTCAAGGAAACTAGAAATTAACTTGAAGATCATCTGTAACTAACCCCAGCAGTTTAACATTTTAGATCAGAGAATAACAACCTATCTTCTTGATTCTTGACTACCAAGTCATAAAGTTGCACTCTTTTGATGATGAAGATTGTCAAATCAATCCCTCCTTCCTGGAAATTGCATGGCATCCACAGACGTGCCTACTCGTTAATTGCCCTCACTTTTTGATTGAAAGTCATAGAACTAAAGAATTAGTTACATCCTTCAAGGAAATTACTCAGCCTATCAAAACATAACCGCGTAGCCTATTTCTTCTTCCACTCATCTGCATAGTACTCCTCCGGTCCTTATTATAAGACCCAATTTGACTTTTTATTTGGTCCTAATTATAAGACCCAATCCATTTTGTCTCTTATATTTATGCATTTTTTCCAAGATAATCCTTCTAATAATGATAGTTTTAGCCAATATACTTAATTAGCAAGGATATTTTAGGAATGACAACACTTATTTATTATAAATAACCAACTTAACTTACTTCCTTAATCTCCTCAAATAAGTCAATTGGGTCTTATAATTAGGACCGGAGGAGTATATTACTTGTTTTCGTATGATCATTAGAAAACTTAACATAATGTATATAAGTACCGTGATCCAGATTTTCTTCCTTCATAATTGAGTACTATGTTTTATGTGAATACACTTTGATGTGAGAGCAAAAGAATGATGATGGTACTTTAATAGGGAGCTTCAATCATTTCTGCCCATGATTCAACAAGCAATGAAATTTCATTGACTAATGATCCAAGATAGGTAAATGATTAATATTACGTCCGTTTTGGGAAGAAATCATCAAACAAGTCATTTAATTTTTCCACCATCAGACGTTTCTTGTTAGCTTGTTACCTTCTTCAAAAGAAATTTAGCGTAAAAAGAACTTTTTTTTTTGGTTAACTAAAAAGAACTATTTTAAATGAGCCTACATAATATATTGAAATCTGAAATACTTATCTCAAAAATAATTTAAAAAATTATAAAAATTTCAGGCAAGTCTTGCTCTTATCTAATATATATGGTGTGATACACAAATATATCCCAGTAATTATTAAGGTTTTTCTAAGTAATTCTTTCTTAGCTTGGATTTATTGTTGTAAGGCAGGGGAATTAGAGTCAGGGAAACTGGAAATTAACCCGAAGTTCATCAGTAACTAGCCCTAGTTTAACATTTTAGATTAGAGGATAACAACCTATCTTATTGACTACCGAGTCATAAAGTTGCACTCTTTTGATGATGAAGATTGTCAAATCAATCCCTCCTTCCTGGAAACTGCATGGCATCCACAAACACGCCTACTCATTAATTGGCCTCACTTTTGACTGGCCCACTTTTGACTAAAGAATTAATTACATCCTTCAAGGAAATTACTAAGCCTATCAAAACATAACCGCCTATCCTGTATCTTCGTCCGCTCATCTGCATCCTATGACACTCCATCTCTGATTTGTTTCCAAAAAGTTCTCAATACTACGCAGTGCTCTCCCCGCTGCTTAATCAGATAGAGATATGGCCCTTGTTGCTGCTTCATCCTCTTCCTCTGCTCAATCCGTCGCCAAGAAGAATGACGTTTTCATTAGCTTTAGGGGTGAGGACACTCGCTCCAACTTCACCATCCATCTTTATGACGCTTTCTGTAGAAAACAAATTAGAACCTACATGGACTCCCAACTTGTGAAAGGAGATGAGATCTCACCATCACTTTTGCAAGCTATCGAGGATTCATATGTATCAGTGGTGGTGTTCTCTGAAAATTATGCTTCTTCAAGATGGTGCTTGGATGAACTCGTCCATATACTCCATTGCAAAAGAGTTCAAGGACAGATTGTTATTCCTGTCTTCTATAGAATCGACCCATCTCATGTACGCAAGCAGACCGACATTTACAAGCAAGCATTTGAGATATATGAGAGAGATCTCAAGGTTGACCAACACAAGATGCAAATATGGAAGCAAGCTCTCAATGAAACTGCAAACTTGGCAGGTTTTGACTCTCACACGTTCAGGTAATTAATAAACTCATTAATTTTCTTCCATTCACAAATGATGGTGTTTGCAGAGATTTACTTGATGCATCAAATGATTTAAGACTTCTATTCAATTTTTGGTAAGCATTTTTAGGTCTTTATCATTTATCATTTATATTTATACACTATACAGTTTATTCTCTGTGTATTTATCACTTATCACTTATCATTTGTTTTTAATAAATTAATTTTTTCTGCTTAATTGCGCTCTTCCTTTTTTGCCTTTTATTTTTCTTATGTCAGGGATGAATCCGAATTGCTTCACAAGATTGTCAAAGACATATTGCAGAAACTGAATCACAAGTACTCCCCAGCTGAACTAAAAGGACTCATAGGCATTGAGGACAACTGCGCCGAGATTGAATTATTGTTGAAAGATGCCAAAACAAAAACCATTGGAATATGGGGCATGGGGGGCATCGGCAAGTCAACCATTGCCAAAAATATATTTTTAAAATGTTCTTCCGACTATGATCGTTCTTGCTTCTTGGAAAATGTAAGAGAAGAGTCTAAAAATGGACTAACTGGATTACGCCATAAATTTCTCTCTCGTCTGCTAAGGGATGATCTCTTTATGGAAACTGCAAGCTATTTTCTTGAGTCGAGCCTTAGTCGTATGAAGGTTTTTGTTGTTCTTGATGATGTCAGTACGGCGGAGCAATTAGAATATTTGGTTGGAGAACCTTTTTACTTTGGGCTAGGAAGTAAAATTCTCATCACAACGAGGGACAAGCATGCGCTCAGCAAAGGAGTTGATGTAATATATAAGGTTAAGGAATTGAAGTCCCACCGATCCCTTGAACTTTTCAGCTTGAATGCCTTCAGCGCTAGCTTGCCTATAATGGGATATGAAGAACTAACAAAAAGGGCAGTTGTTTATGCACAAGGAATTCCGTTGGCTTTAAAAGTTCTGGGTTCATATCTTCGTGGAAGAAGTGAAGTTGAATGGAAGAGTGCTTTGAGAAAACTTGAGAAGAGTCCTCATAAAGATATCCAAAAGGTGTTAAGGTTGAGTTATGATGAACTGGATGATGAGGAGAAGAAAATATTTCTGGACATCGTGTGCTTTTTGAAGGGAGAATCGACAGAACTTGTAATCAGTTTATTAGATAGCTTTGACTTCTCTGGAGCAATCGGCATAAGAACACTCCATGACAAGGCTCTCATAGATGTGCATTATGATATTGTACTAATGCATGATTTGATGCAAGAAATGGGGTTGCAAATAGTTCGTGAAGAATCTAATGGTAAACCAGAAAGACGTAGCCGATTATGTGATTCTAAAGAAATTTACGATGTCTTAGCTAACAATAAGGTAACAAATCCCCCTTTCTTTTTTTTTTTTTTTTAAATATCATACGTGACTTTATGAATGATGTGATATGAATGTAATATCATGTGATTTACTTACTATGGTTTCTTTATTCTCTTTTTTAAGGGATCAAAAAAAATCGAAGGAATAAGGTTGGATGTTTCTCAGATTAAAGATCTACATTTGGAAGCTGACATTTTCAAGAAGATGCCTAATATGAGATTTCTCAAATTTTATTCTGGCAGTGGCTCAAGTCATGTGCACCTTCCAAAAGGTCTCAAATTTCTTCCTAATAAGATAAGGTATCTAGAGTGGTATGGATTCCTACCTAAAGCTCTGCCCTCCACTTTTTGTCCTGCACAACTTGTTAAGCTCTGCATGCGCAATAGCCATCTACAAAAGCTTTGGAGCGGAGTGCAGGTATGTATAAACTTGTTTGTGTTTCGTGTTTTTCATTCAGTTGAAACTTCTTGATGATCTCATTGGAACTGTCTATCTTTGTCGGTTTAGGATTTTGTGTGCTTACAAGAGATAGACCTCAGATATTCCAAACAGCTACAAGAGCTGCCGAATCTCTCCAAATGCTTGGACCTCAAAGTGGTATGTCTTCAGGGATGCAAAAGTTTGTGCTCTGTTCATCCCTCAATCTTGTCTCTGCACTCGCTTGCTGTTTTGAACTTATATAACTGCAAGAAACTTGAGAGTCTAAAAAGTGAGTTGCATTTAAAATCTCTGAACCATATCAATGTGATAGGGTGCTCGAATCTCAAGGAGTTCTCAGTGTCATCGGATGAACTGAGAGAATTGTATTTAGAATCAACAGGAATTGAAATGTTGCACTCGTCTGTAGCGCGTTCAAGTAAATTGAAACAGATTTGTCTTGGTGGCTCGAGACTCGTGAACCTTCCCAACCAATTATCTTGCTTGACTAGTTTGACGTTTCTTAGGCTCTCCGACTGTGAAGTCATTGATGATTTGAAGCTACATATCTTTTTCGATCGCATGTTGTCTTTAAGAGAAGTGTTGTTGGATAGGTGCGGTAACATAATTGACCTCCCCAGTAATACTAAGCATCTTTTAGGATTGGAATTGCTTACCCTACGGGATTGTAGGAGGCTTCGTTCTTTACCAGAACTCCCACCATCCATTACAAACCTGCAATGCGATGATTGCAAGTCGTTGGCAATTGTGTCAGCCTGTAGACCAACAAGCGGTGGCCCATTATGCTTCTCATTCCAGAACTGTGTGCAACTGAATGAACAATCGCTTCACAATATCATGGAGGCTGCTGCCTACTCTCTGACTTATTATTTATTGCATAAACATAAGAATCCCAGGCCTCATTGTTCGATTTGTGTTGCTGAAAGCAGAGTACCAGAGTGGATCAAATACAGGGCAGCACAAAGCTCCGTGATTGTTGAACTCCCGCGAATTTCAGACTTGGAGGATTTCTTCTTCTGCGTTGTACTTGGTGGTCGCCCAGAAAGTAATTTTGACATTTCTTTGAAATGCACATGCTACTTGGAAGGTTTTGATGCGGCACATTCAGCACTTCGAGTGGCTTTTACAGATATGAAATTTGACCATCTTTTTATATGGAATGAAAACTTAGCAGATAAAGGGGTAATGGATGAAATTAGAAGAAGAAATCAACAGTTGTTCACTACCATAAAGCTTCGCTTTGAATTCTCTGCTGTAATTTATGGGTTTGGAAAGTCAATGATCTCTGGCAAAAGCAAGTTAATGATCAAAGAATGCGGGGTGAGGCCAGTATCTGTCTCAGAATGTCAGAAATTTGTTGAGCAAATGGAAATGGGGAGGAAAAGGCAGAGGCCTCACGATGTTGAAGAGCAACAACCACCGCCTCACTTAAAAAAAATGGAGTTTGACAAGGGTGCACGTGCCAGCACTTAAAGTGGATATAATCTGAACGCCGTTCTTCATTCTTTAGGCAAGTAATCTCTCTCTCTCTCTCTCTCTCGCCCCCTCCCCGTGTGTGATTGTTTTATCTCCCTATTAGGCTCCTATTTCTGCATTTTCCTCGTGAATGGTTTTATATAAAGAAGGACTCGAAAATCTATTTTGAAAAAAGAAAAAACTAATAAAGCAAGTGAGATTGTCTTTCATACACTCAAGCTATTTTTTTATACTTGAACAATCTAATTCTAATTGAACTAGGCTTTAACGTAAGATTCCTAAAATTTATGGATTAGTTTAATTGAAGGAGACTAGTTAAAGTGTTTCACTGGTATTTTTAAAGGAATTTAAAATATGAAAGAAGAAGAAATAAGGAGAAATAGGTTAAAAATAAAGTATTATATAATTAAACAGGTTAGCCAGCTTTGGTCAAAGCACTATGTTACGACCGGCATCAATCAACATTGTCAGTGGCGTTAAAATTAGGGGAAGAAAATTGAACATAATTGAGGTTTTGAGGACATTTTTTGAAGCTTGCTTGTATAAGCTCGCTGCTCTGGATGTTTTCCAATTGTTCTGTCTCTATTGGGTTTCTATTTTTGCATTTTATTTTTCTCCTAACTTAAGAGCAAATGTTTATCATTTAATTTGTTTGTCTATTGAGTTAGACATGAAAGTGCATGTTAAATGGTTTGAAATCACAAGCAGATGGAACACAAAACTCTCTACTTGTAAGAAAATATTTATGCCACTAGATTACAATGTGATTGACATTATTTTACTTAAATGATATTAGGAGAATTGAACTATTTCTACATCAAGAACCTCATGCTTAGAAGCACCTTGTTTAGATTCCTCTTAAAGGTTTGCTTGTGCAACTTGTTAATGCATATTAAATTTTGACGTTAAAATTCATTCTGTGAATTTTATTTTACTTTTTCTCTTCTATTGATGGAAGTGATTCTTGATTTTTTGAAAGCAGATTGTCTTCAATTGTAGATTTTGATTTAAGAAAAGGGAAATAAATTTATACTATCTACGCATTACAATTATTTTAACAACATGCAAATTGCAATGTAGGATTCAAAATAATCAATCGTAAACCCTACCTAACATTGTTCTTTTTCAGCTTCTTTTAATACCCCATCCAACTCTCTTGTTAGCAGGATTTCTCTTGTAGTATATCACTTATAGTAGTTTCTCACATACGAAAGAAATTATTGAATACATAAAATCTTTCACTTTTACTCTTATAAAATAGCTAGTATATTTTTTTCTCACTTATTCTCTCTTTCTCCACCTTTACATTTATCTCCCTTAATTAATAAGGACAGGATTGGAAATGAAGCATAAGAAGAGATAAAAGTGACAAATAAAAAGGATCAACATCCCTTCCTATAAGTGCCAATTAAAAAAGAACGAGAGTGGTAAGACTCAGATCCAGCAATTTTAATGGAGCGATGATTAGCAGGTTATCATTATAATTGAGAATATTAATTTTCTTTTTTCCCTTCTTCTTTTGTCACCCTCTCACTTTGTTTAGTGGTTGCATTCTTACAGGTGAAGTGTCAGCTGAGAAAAAAGAGAAGCATAAGGAGAAGTTGAGCATTGAATATGGCTTTTGTTGGTTATAAAGAGTAATTTGAATTATGAGAAAACAGCAATGTACATTGCTGGTTACTAGCATGCTCCAGGGACATAATCTTGCGTAGCTGGGTTGTTTTATTGATAATTTGAAATACCATATTTGTATGATTTTACCCAAGTATCTTAAGGATGTAAATGACTCGGTTGAAGATGTTATAGACTTGTTCTTCGGATTTTGTCAAGTTCTCAGAGTGTTTTCATTTGATAAAAAGAGTGTTTTGAATTGAAGATGTTGCAGACATTAATAGTATCTCATGGTTGTTATTATTATTAGCAAAGCGTTCTATTTTAATTTGATAAAAAGAGATATAGTAGTATAGTGTTTATTTTATCTCTCATCATATTATAGTTTCAAATTGACTTTGTAGACGGTATTGAAATGGGCATGCTACTTGGAAGGCAGGAAATTACAAGAAGGAATCAACAGCAGTTCACTGACATAAAGCTCTGTTTTGTTTTTTGTTTTTGTTTTTGTCGGCATGAACTTAAAGCTTTGCTTTGAATTCAACATTGAGGCTTTATATTTGGCTGTCTAGGTTTAATAGGAAATTTTGTTGGAACAAAAGTCCGGTTGTATTTGTGTTGTTGGGATACAGAAGCATGGCCAATGAGGTTGCCTCTGACAGCTTGAGTAAGAGTTTTGCGGCCACCGTTTTGTCCAAACAAATTACTACCTCCAGCTCTTAATAGAATATCAAGTTAATTAATTTGAAAAGATTAAAAAAATTGCTAAATTAATTTAAATATATATTTATTAATTTTTTCAACTAATTTTTTTCTCTTATAAATTGATCCATTGCTTACTGTCTCATACTCTGATCTCCATTTTTGTGACCATCCCCCAGACTCTCCTCTGGTTGCATCGTAAGAAGTGTGTGTTGCATCATTGTTTCTCTGTTTGGGGGTCACTTTTTTACCGGTGGAGCCTTGGATAAGGAAAAAAAAGGAGCATGAGGAGAATTGAATATTGCTTTTGCTAGTTGTAAAGAGGATTTTGAATTATTTGAAAATATTACTACCTCCGGTCCTTAATATAAGATCATGTTTGACTTTTATTTTGGTTCTAAATATAAGACCCCAATCCACTTTGTCTCTCATATTTATACATTTTTTTTCCAAAGTAACCCTTCTAATAATAAGAGTTTTAGTCACCACACTTGATTAGTAAGAATATTTTAGGAAAGACAACACCTATTTAGGACAAATAACTAACTCAACTTACTTTCTTAATCTTTTCAAATTAGTCAACTGGCTCTTATAATTAGGACTGGAGGTAGTAGTATGTATATCATATGTTGTATAATAGATTGGGCAGTTTTTGCTTATCTATAAATGTCTGGTACAAGGAATTTGCGATTTGGTACTTCCTATATTTCATTTTTTTTGGCCCACATGTACACTCAGAGCGCATGTCTTCATTTAATAAAAAGAATGTATCTGCTTACCCAAAAAAAAAAAATCTCACTATATTATAATGATTTAATTCTAGATATTATTTTTATATATTTCTACTGTTCTTAATATAAAATTTAATTGTTGAGTTGATTTTGGTCCTAAATATAAGACCTATTTCTCATGTTTATCAATTTTTCCTAAATTACTCCTATGGATACTCTCTCAACCATAATCAAGTGAAAGAGAGAGGGAGGATATTAACGAAGATGATTATGTTATTTTAGGAAAAACATGTCATATTTCTTATAGTTAACTAATTTAACTATTTTTCTTGATCTAATTAAATTAGTTAAATAGGTTTTATATTCAGAACTAGAGGAGTACTATTTTTCACTTTGAGGATATGAGAGATGTATGTTCAACGTATGTTTTTCTTCTAATTATATTCCATTTTCTTGTTAACATTCGCGTAGAAAAGAAGAAGGTTAAAGTGCATTTTGTTATTTTGGTTCTTTAAATTTATATTAATTTTTAGTTTAATCCATCAATAATTGAATACCCATCTTTTTGACTATCAAGTCAAAAGGCCAGACTCTTTTGATGCTGAAAACCATCACCCCCTCCTCCCTGGGAATTACATGGCGGATACAGACGCGCACACTCATTAATTTAATCAACGCCCCACTTTTTGACTGAAGTCATAAAGCGGCAGACTTTACCTGAAGAATCAATCCCGCGCTTCAAGGAAACTGCTAAGCCTATCAAAACACAACTGTGTGGCCTCTTTCTTCTTTCCACCGATTATCTGCAGCTTCTGATGCTTCATCTCTGATTTATTTTCAAAGTTCTCAATAAAGCACAGTGCTCTCCCTGCTGCTCGGTCGCATAGATATGGCCTTTGAAGCTGCTTCATCCTCTTCTTCTGCTCAGTTGGAAGAGATCAGTCTTACTGGTTCAAGTAAATTGGAAGAGCTCAGTCCTAGTAGCTCAAGACTTGTGAACCTTCCCAACCAATGATCTTGCTTGACAAGTTTGACGGTTCTTAGGCTTTCCGACTGTGAAATCATTGATGATTTGAAGCTACATATCTTTTTCGATAGCATGTTGTCTCTAAGTCAAATGGCACTGGATAGGTGCGGTAATATAACTGACCTCCCCAGTAATACTAAGCATCTTTTAGGATTGAAATTGCTAGAGTAATGGATTGTAGGTACCAGAACGACCACCATCCATTGCAAACCTAAATGCCAGTGATTGCAAGTCGTTGGAAATTGTGTCAACTTGTAGACCATCAGGTGGTCAGCCAGTATACTTCTCATTCAAGAATTGTGTGCAACTGAATGAACAATCGCTTCCCAACATCATGGAGGCTGCTGCCTATTCTATACCTTATTTTTTACTGCATAAAAACAAGAATTACCTGGTTCGTTTTTTGATTTGTGTTGCCGGAAACAGAGTACCGGAGTGGTTCAAATACAGGGCAGCACAAAGCTCCGTGATTGTTGAACTCCCTCGACTTTCAGACTTTGCGAATTTCTTCTTCTGTACTGTACTTGGTGTTCACTCAGAAACTAATTATGAAATTCCCAATTTGATATGCGCCTGCTGCTCGGAAGAAGGTTTTGTTGGGGGCACATTCAACACTTGAAGTGCTATTTCGTGATATGAAATGTTTTCATATGGAATGATGACTTAGCATATGAATGGATAATGGATAAAATTGCAAGAAGAAATCAACATTTGTTCACTAACATAAAGCTTCGCTTTGAATTCTTTGCTTTAGCTGGCAAAAGAACAAGCAAGTTGATGATCAAAGAATGCGGGGTGTGGCCAGTATTTGTCTCAGAATGTCAGAACTTTGTTGAGCAAATGAAAGTGGAGAGGAAAAGGAAGAGGCCTCGAGATGTTGAAGAGCAACAACAACCACCTCAGTTTAAAAAAAAAAATCGAGTTTGATGAGGGCACCGATGCCAACACACGTCCTCGTATTGATTGAATGGATGCTCTACTTTGAGAGTGGATGTAACTTGAACTCCCTTCTCTAGGCAAGTACTCTCTCTCTATGAATGTTTTCTCTCTCTATTAGGCTTCTATTTGTGCATTTCCCCCATGAATTTAGGGTGTTTATTCTTAACTATCTCTTGAGCTTGGCCTGAAAGTGTGGGGCCGACTATCCAACAGGATAAACAAAAAAAAAGAAAGAAGGACAAACTCAATTGAACTTCAATTAGATGGAAGAAGAGAAGACTTAGTTATATAAAGAATGATTTGAAAATCTATTTTTTTTTAAAAACTAAAAAAGCAAGTAAGATTGTCTTTTATACGCTTAGCTATGTTTTATACTTGGAAAATCTAATTCTAATTAAACTAGGCTTTATTGATACCTAAAATTTGTAGATTAGTTTAATTAAGGGAGACTAGTTGAAGTGGTTCATTAGCATTTTTGAAGGAATTGAAGAAGAAGGAGAAGGTTAAAAATGAATTATTATATAATTAAATATCTTAGCCAGCACAGGTCAAAGCACCGTGTTACCACGGCACTGGTCAACATCATTGGTGGCGTTAAAAAGGAAGAGAAAACAGAACATTATTTAGCTCCAAACAAATTGAACTCATAGCGTCCTACATTCATGCCTCTATGTTATATTGTTATTGGCATTATTTTCTTATCTGATAGTAGGAAAATTGAACTTATTCTGTATCAAGAATCTTCTCCTTTGAAGCATTTCGTTTAGGTTCCTCTTAAAGGTTTGAAAGTGCAGCTTTTGAGGATTTTTCATCGCATATTAAATTTTGATGTTGAAACTCATTCGGTCAATTTTATTTCTCTGTTTTTTCCTCTTGATGGAAGTGATTCTTGATTCTTTGAAGACAGATTGTCTTCAATTGTAGATTCTGATTAAAAGAAGGAAATACATTTATGCTATTTACGAACTACAATTATTATAACAACATGCAAATTGCAACGTAGGAGTCAAAAAACTCAATCGTAAAGCCTACCTAAAATTGCTCCTTTTCAACTTATTTTAATACTCCGTCCAACTCTCTTGTTTGTAGGATTTGTGTCTTGTGGTATATGACTTAGGATCTCTAGCAATTTTAATGCAGTAAGTAGTAGGTCATCATTATAATTGAGAATGTTACATTTGTCCCTTGTTCTTCTTTTGTCGACCTCTGACTTTGTTTAGGGGTCACTCTCTTACAGGCGAAGGTTCAGATAAGGGAAACGAGAAACATGAGGAGAAATTGAGAATTGAATATGGCATTGCTAGTTATAAAAGTATTTTGAATTATGATGTATATTTGCTAGTTACTAGCATGCTTTATGAACGTAATCTTGTGTGGTTGGTTTGTTTTATTAATATTTTGAAGTACCATATTTGTGTGATTTTACACAAGTATAGTATGGTGTAAACAACTCAATTAAGTGTTTTGAAGTGAAGATGTTGCAGACATAAATAGTATCTTATAGTTATTATTATTAGCGGAGCTTTCTATTTTAATTTGATTTAAAAAAAGAAAAAAGAGATAGTATATAATGTTTATTTTATCTCTCATCATATTATAGTTTCAAATTGACTTTGTAGATGCCTAGATGGTATTGAAATGGGCATGCTACTTGGAAGGCAGGAAATTACAAGAAGGAATCAACAGTTGTTCACTGACACAAATCTTTTTTTTTTTTTTAATACCTTTTTGGCATGAGCATAAAGCTTTGCTTTGGATTCACCATTGAGGCTTCTTTTTGGTTATCTACATTTTCTCTCTCTTAAACATAAGTGTTTTTCTATTAGAGATAATTTTATTCGATATACTGTCGAATACTAAATATGAATATTTTTCTCAACAATTTGGTCGTCTTTATTTAATTATGAGAAATTTTGTTGGTACAAAAGTCTGGTTGTATGGTGTTGTTGGATTTACAAGCATGGCTGTGAGGCGAGCCATTAGAAGAGTTTTGCAGCCACCATTTTGTCCAAACAAAGTATCTGTCTAATCTGTTTTCCCCTTATCTCTTCCTCTAATCTCTGCTTCTGTAACCATCCCCCCACACTCTCCTCTGTTTGCATCAGAAGAGGTGTGTTGCATCATTGTTCCTCTGTTTTAGAAGGTGGAGTCTCGAATAAGGAAAAAGAGAAGCATGAGGAGAATTGAATATTGATTTTGCTGGTTGTAAAGAGCATTTTGAATTATGTGAAATTGTTATTGTGTATCATATGTTGTGTAATAGAGTGGGCAGTTTTTGCTTATCTATACACATTAAATGTCTATTACAAGGAATTTGTGGTTTGGTGCTACGTACATTTTTTTGGCCCCCACGTACACCCAGAGTGCATGTTACTTTTTGTTTGATAAAAAGAATGTTTCTAAATGAAGATGTTGCGGACATTATCTTATGGTTATTATTAATAGCAAAACTTTCTATTTTCATTTGATTTAAAAAAGGTATATAGTGCTTACTATATATCTCGTGATATTATAATAGTTTAATTCTAGGTATTATTTTTATACTATTTCTTCTATTCTATTCCATATTTTCTATCTGCAAACTTTAGTGTAGAAGAAAAAAGAAGGTTAGAGTATTTTTTTGGTTCTTTATATTAATTTTTAGTTTAATCCATCAACACCCGTCTTTTTGACTATCAAGTCTTATAGCTAGACTCTTTTGATGATGAAAACTATGAATGCCTCCTCCCTGGAAATTACGTGGCGGACACAGACACGCACACTAATTAATTAGTTAACTACACTCTTTGACTGGAAGTCATAAAGTTGCAGACTTTGCATAACAAGCTAATTCCATCCTTCAAGGAAATTGCTAAACCAATCAAAACATGACCGCGTAGCCTATTTCTTCTTCCACTCATCTGCATCTTCTGATACTCATCTCTGATTTTTTCCTAAACAGTTCTCAATACTACACAGTGCTCTCCCTGTTGCTCAATCAGATAGAGATATGGCCCTTCTTGCTACTTCATCCTCTTTCTCTGCTCAATCCCTCCCCAAGAAGTATGACGTTTTCATCAGCTTTAGGGGGGAGGACACTCGCTCCAACTTCACTAGCCATCTTTATGATGCTTTCCGCAGAAAAGGCATCAGAAGCTACATAGACTCCCAACTCGTGAAAGGAGATGAGATCTCACCATCACTTCTTCTAGCTATCGAGGATTCATATGCATCTGTGGTTGTGTTCTCTGAAAATTATGCTTCTTCAAGATGGTGCTTGGATGAACTCACCCATATACTCCATTGCAAAAGGGTTCAAGGACAGATTGTTGTTCCTGTCTTCTATAAAGTTGAGCCATCTCATGTACGCAATCAGACTGGGGTTTTCGAGCAAGCATTTGAGAATTATGAGAGAGATCTCAAGGTTGACCAACACAAAATGCAAATGTGGAAGCAAACTCTTCATGAAGCTGCAAACTTAGCTGGTTATGACTCTCACACGTTCAGGTAATTAATACACTCATTATGTTTTTTTCTCCTATTCACAAATGATGGGATTAGCAGTGATTTACGTGATGGATCAAATTATCAAGAAATTCTAGCCAATTTTCTGATCAATAGTTTAATGTGTTCTTGATATATATACTCTATTCGATTTAACCTTTGTTTATGTATCATTTATCTTTTATCCTTCATAAATCTTTGTTTTTTTGCGGCTTATTATTGCTTTTCCTCTTTTCGACCTTTTATTTTTCATGCGTTAGGGATGAATCTGAATTGATTCAAAAGATTGTCAAAGACATGTTGCAGAAATTGAATCACAAGTACCCGCCTGCTGAATTAAAGGGACTCGTGGGTATTGATGACAACTGCAAAGAGATAGAATCATTGTTGAAAGACGCTAAAAGCATTGGAATATGGGGCATGGGGGGTATCGGCAAATCAACCATTGCCAAATTTATATTTTTAAAATATTCTTCCCATTATGAAGGTTCTTGCTTCTTGGAAAACGTTAGGGAAAAGTCTCAAAATGGAATTGCTGAATTACGTCACAAATTTCTCTCTTGCATGCTAAAGGAAGATCTCCTTATTGATGCCACGACCACTTTTCTTGAGACTAGGCTTAGTCGTATGAAAGTTTTTGTCGTTCTTGATGATATCAGTACTTTGGAGCAATTAGAATATTTGGTTGGAGGGCCTTTTTGTTTTGGGCCAGGAAGTAAAATTCTCATCACAACAAGAGATAAGCACGCGCTTAGCAAAGGAGTTGACATAATATATAAGGTTAAGGAATTGAAGTTCCATCAATCCCTTGAACTTTTCAGCTTGAATGCCCTCAGCACTAGCCTACCCATAATGGGGTATGAAGAACTAACAAAAACAGCAGTTGTTTATGCGCAAGGAATTCCGTTGGCTTTAAAAGTTTTGGGTTCATATCTTCGTGGTAGAAGTGAAATTGAATGGAAGAGTGCTTTAAGGAAACTTGAGAAGAGTCCTCATAAAGATATTCAAAAGGTGTTGAGATGGAGTTATGATGGATTGGATGAGGAGGAGAGGAAAATATTTCTAGACATTGCTTGCTTTTTGAAGGGAGAGTTGACAGAAATTGTAATCAGTTTATTAGATAGCTTTGGTCTCTCTGGAGCAATTGGGATAAGAACACTTCATGACAAGGCTCTCATAGACGTCTATGATGGTTTACATGTTAAAATGCATGATTTAATACAAGCAATGGGTTTAAAAATAGCTTGTGAAGAGTCTATTGATGAGCCTGAAAGACATAGTAGATTATGCAATTTTGAAGAAATTTATGATGTTTTAGCTAATAACATGGTAAGAAATTCATACTCTCTTTTCTAACCTATACATTTTTTACTTTATGAATAATGTGAATGTAATTATGATATAATTTACATTACTATGGTTTCTTTATTCTCTTTTTTAAGGGATCAAAGAAAGTTGAAGGAATAAAGTTGGATGTTTCTCAAATTAAAGATCTACATTTGGGAGCCGACATTTTCAAGAAGATGCCTAATATGAGAATTCTCAAATTTTATTCTCGCTGGGGCCCAAGTCATGTGCATCTTCCAGAAGGTCTCAGATTTCTTCCTAATAAGATGAGGTATCTAGAGTGGTATGGATTTCCGCTTAAATCTCTGCCGTCCACTTTTTGTCCTGAAAAACTTGTTAAGCTCTCCATGCGCAATAGCCATCTACAAAAGCTTTGGAACGGAGTGCATGTATGTATAACCTTATTTGTGCTTCATGTTTTTCATTCAGTTGAAACTTCTTGATGTCCTCATTTGAAATGTCTCTCTTTGTTGGTATAGGATTTTGTGAGCTTACAAGAGATAGACCTTAGTGGTTCCAAACAACTCCAAGAGCTGCCCAATCTCTCTAAATGCTTGAATCTCAAAGTGGTACGACTTGTGGAATGCGAAAGTTTGTACTCTGTTCATTCCTCAATCTTGTCTCTCCACTCGCTTGTTCAGTTGGACTTATATAAGTGCAAGAAACTTGAGAGTTTAAAAAGTGAGTTACATTTAGAATCTCTAAAAGATATCAATGTGCAGTGGTGCTGGAATCTTAAGGAGTTCTCAGTGTCATCTAATAAACTGAGAGAATTGAATTTAGAATCAACAGCAATTAAAATCTTGCACCCATCTGTAGTGCGTTCAAGTAAATTGGAAGCGCTCAGTCTTGGTGGCTCAAGACTTGTGAACCTTCCCAACCAATTATCTTGCTTGACAAGTTTGACGGTTCTTAGGCTTTACGGCTGTCAAATCATTGATGATTTGAAGCTACATATCTTTTTCGATAGCATGTTGTCTTTAAGAGTAGTGGTGCTGGATTGCTGCCGTAACATAATTGACCTCCCCAATAACACTAAGCATCTTTTAGGATTGCGATTTCTTAGTATAAGGCATTGTAGGAGGCTTCGTTCTTTACCAGAACTCCCACCATCCATTGCAAGACTAGATGCTGATTATTGCGAGTCGTTGGAAATTGTGTCACCTTGTAGACCATCAAGTGGTGACCCAGTAGACTTCTCATTCCAGAATTGTATGCAACTGAATGAACAATCGCTTCACAATATCATGGATGCCGCTGCCTATTCTATACGTTATTGTTTATTGCATAAAGATGAGGATGACATAGATCCTTGTTGGATTAGTGTTCCCGGAAGCAGAGTACCAGAGTGGATCAAATACAGGGCAGCGCAAAGCTCCGTAATTGTTGAACTCCCTCCACTTTCAGACTCATTGCTTTTCTTCTTCTGCATTGTAGTTGATGCTGACTCAGAAAGTAACTGGGAATCTCACGGTTTGAAATGCTCATGCTACTTGGAAGGTTTTGATGTGAAGTATTCAGTATGGGAAGAGTTTTTTGGAGATTCGAAATCTGATCACGTTTTTATATGGGATGATTCCTTCACATATGAAGAGATAATGGATGAAATTAGAAGAAGAAATCAACAGTTGTTCGCTAACATGAAGCTTCACTTTGAATTTTCTATAGTAACTCATGAGGCTATTATCAATGGAGAAAGAAAAACAAGCAAGCCAACGATCAAAGAATGCGGGGTGTGGCCAGTATCTGTCTCAGAATGTCCGAAATTTGTTGAGGAAATGGAAATGGAGAGGAAAAGGAAGAGGCCCCGCGATGTTGAAGAGCAACAACCACCACTTCGGTTAAAAAAAATGGATACTCTCCTTTGAGAGTGGATATAACTTGAACTCCCTTCTTTATTCTTTAGGCAAGTAAGCTCTCTATCTTTCTCTCTCTGTGTATGATTGTTTTTTCTCTCTATTAGGCTTCAATTTCTGCGTTTTCCTCATGAATATTCTTGACCATTTCTTGAGCTTGGCAGGAAACGGTGTGGGCCGGACTATGAAACATGATAACAAAAGGAAAAAAAGGACAAATTCGATTGAACTTTGGTTAGATGGCAGAAGTGAAGACTAAGTTATATAAAGAAGGATTTGAAAATCTATTTTGAAAAGGAAAAAGAACTAATAAAGCAAGTAAAGTAAGACTGTCTTTTATTCGCTAAGTCGCTAGGCTATTTTTCATACTTGAACAATTTAATTCTAATTAAACTAGGCTTTAGTGTAAGATTCCTAGTTAAAGCGGTTCATTGGTATTTTTGGACGAATTTGGAAGATGAAAGAAGAAGAAGAAGAAGAAATAAGGAAAAATAGGTTAAAAATAAATTATTATGTAATTAAATATCTTAGCCAGCATAGGTCAAAGCACTGCGTTATGACCGGTGTAGGTCAACATCGTCAAGGCGTTAAAATTAGGGGGAGAAATTGGGTTTGAGGATATTTTTTGAAGCTTACTCACATAAACTCACATTTCCAGATGTTTACTAATTATTCTGTCGCTTTATCCTCAGGTTTCTAATTTTACATTTTATTTTCTCCATAAATAAAAAAACAAGTGTTTTGCCTTTAATTTGTTTGTCTATTGAGTTAGGCATGAAAGCATGCGCTAAATGGTTTGAAATTACAACAAACCGAATACACAACCTCCTACTTGCAGGAAAACATTCATATTTTTGGGTTACAATGCTATTGGCACTATTTTATTTACCTGATATTAGGAAAATTGAACTTATTCTGCATCAAGAATCTCATTCCTAGAAGCACTTTGTTTAGATTCCTCTTAAAGATTTGCAAGTTTTGATGTTAAAATTCATTCGGCCAATTTTATTTTTCTTTGTTTCTTTCTCTTGACGGAGGTGATTCTTGATTCTGTAAAAACAGATTGTCTTCAATTGTAGATTCTGATTAAAGAAAAAGGGAAATACATTTATACTATTTATGCACTACAATTATCATAACAATTACATGCAAATTGCAATGTAGGAATCAAAATAGTCAGTCGTAAAGCCCCCTTAACATTGTTCTTTTGCAACTTTTAATACTCCATCCAACTCTCTTGTTTGCTGGATTTGTGTCCCGTGGTATATGATTCAGGATCTCCAGCAATTTTTAATGGAGTGATTAGCAGGTTATCATTATAATTGAGAATATTAATCTTCTTCTTCTTGTGTCACACTCTCACAGGTGAAGTTTCAGACAAGGGAAAGGAGAAGCATGAGGAGAAATTGAGAATTTAATATAGTTTTTGCTGGTTATAAAGTGTATTTTGAATTGTGTGAAAAGAGTAATGCATATTGGCTAGTTACTAGCATGCTTTATGGACATAATCTTGTATAATTGGGTTGTTTTGTTGATAATTTGAAGTACCATATTTGTATCTTTAGGATGTAAACAGCTCAACTGAGGATGCTGTAGATTTGGTCTTCGCATCTTGGCAGTTCTCTGTGTTTTCATTCGATAAAAAGAGTTTCAATTGAAGATGTTGCTGACATAAGTAGTATCCTATGGCTATTATTAGCAAAACTTTCTATTTTCATTTGATAAAAAAGGAGATATATAGTTTATTTTATCACTCATCATACTATAATTTCATTCTAGCTATCATTTTTATATTATTTCTCAGGGCACGAGGTAATTCCAAGACTATAAAATCAACAGTTGTAAGCTGTGAGTTCAGTCGCATCCCCCCACCCCCCTAATTTCCACATTTTTTTTTTCCTCATTAATTTCTCTAGAATTTTCTCCATATTTTTCTCTTCGTCCTAGGTTTTTATCCGCTCTAACAGAAGCCACAATGGCGGTAAAATAGGAAATTTTCAGAGCAAAGGAGAAACTAATTAAAAAATGGTGATAATAAGATCAGTATCACCTACCCGGATACTACAACTTTTCCTCAACAAATGAATAACTGATTATCATATGGTGCAGAACTCAACATGGAATCCTAACTAGTTTGATATCTTTTATCATCATCCACTGGTATTAAATTAAGGTTTCAAGGGAGATAAAAATATATAACAATGATTTTGAATACGCAAAATAATTATCATGTTCATATTTTAAAAATTATAACAAGACATGGAAACAAGTAATTGAAACATAATTTGTTAAAAAAAAACAAAAAGAAAAAGAAGCCATGAGTGCTACTGTGGTACAAAACCAAGCAGGCCTCCCTCTCTTTTCCCCTTTTGCATAGCTTCCTTTAGTTTTTCTTGTCCTCTTTCTTTCCTTTTTTACTTTTTCTTTTCGTGGGCAGAAAAGAGTGAGTTTAAATCACCGCGGCTAGAAGATAACAAAGCTTGTTGCTTTTTCCCGTTTCTACTACAGTAATTCCAGAATGACTTACTGATAATTGAAAAAAGCTAAAGCCACGCCAAGAAGTTACTAATGCAAACAAGACAGCTTCTGCTGGTGCAGAATCTGAACAGCCCTTAAAAGCATGTGATCATCACTCTCAAACAAACTTGTCCTCAATCGCAAGATCAACAAGATAAAGTTTAAAGTACCACAAAGGACAAAGTTACACTACCTATTAAAAGTTAGTCAGCCTCTAAGGGATCCCAAGGCATGTGATAAGCCAATAAAAACACTACAGACACAGATATTGGACACGTAGAACATCAAAACATAAGCAAATATAGATCCTGAGTAAATATCACTCCCTCAAAAAATTTCACCAAGCACTACCATCAATTGAGTACTTCAAATTAATTACCAACATATCAATCAACATTTTAAGACGTACATCAAATAGATCATTCATTAACTTAACAGAGTTGCCTATGTAACCCAACATGCCCTCAGATGGAATATCATTGACTGACTTGGTAATTCTCCATAGCTTTTTAAGTCTGCTCCTAACAAGCTCTGACTCGAAATGGTAAACTTCTTATGCTAAATAAATAAACTGGTTTTTTCTTTTTGCGGGTGAAGACTCGCCAAGTTAGCCATAAATTTCCAAACAGGTTGAGAGACTGAATCATGGTGTCAATTCTAATAAAATTTTGCCATCAGAACTAACATCAAGATCTTTTTGATATGCTTCCTCAAAAATCAGGACAAGTTAATGACAACTGGGAGCTGATACGGATAGTTTGTCATATAAAGTTTAATTTAAAGCATAGGACGTTGGGCAAAAAAAAAAAAAATTGAAGCATAGGACAACAAGCAGCAAGAGAATGTACCTGAACCGTATTCGTTTCAGATCATTCCCACCTTGAGCCTTGAGGCAACGAAACGAAAGTGATAAGCACCCCAGGCTCTACTTGAGCAACCCATTCCTTGGGCTCATCCTCCTCCATGAACACCACCGACTCAGTCCGGCCACTCACCGACGC
Organism: Neltuma alba; assembly: GCF_004799145.2. Classification (NCBI taxonomy): domain Eukaryota; kingdom Viridiplantae; phylum Streptophyta; class Magnoliopsida; order Fabales; family Fabaceae; genus Neltuma; species Neltuma alba. The sequence continues at coordinate 60,564 of NW_021633207.1, forward strand.
CGGCGTTCCTTCCCCGCTAGAGAGCCCCTTCAGTCTCGCCTCCATCTCCTTTCCCCAGAGCCTTCGGGTTGAGTTGTACGCCCGGTGAAATCTCGCTGATTCTGAAGCCATATCAGAATCAGCATAGTTATGGTTCCTGTTACCATTTGAAGATCCTGAACGAGGCTTGCAATTTCTATATGCCCCAGAAGCCTTCACCGCCATGTCCTTGATCTAAACATCAAATTTGTATAAAATCGCCAACAAAAATATATATTGGGTTCAGCACTAGATTGAAATTTCAAGAACTAGAGAATGGAACAGAAACCACTAGCTCCGAAAGTGTGTCTTTCGGGTGCCATTAAGAGCTTCAAGAAAAATTAAAAAAACGAAGAATTACATGATTCAAGGGTTGAAATTTTCGGACCACTTAAGAGAATTACCTGCGCTGTGAGGGCCTTAATGGCCTGCTTGGTGCTGGGTGTATCCACAGCTTCTTCGTGCTCATCTTGTTGGGAAAGAGATCTCTTGTCATTAAGCTGCTTGGAACACGCAATGCAGGTCAACATTTCTGATCTCCTCTCTAGAAAAAGATGTTGATATCACCCTTCAGATATCAAAATGATGATTAATGGGTTGCCACGAAGCCAGCTCCCAGTCAAAAAAGGAAAACACTTTAGCAGAGCCAACCAAATTGAAGATCTGGGTCAACTTTATCGAATCGAGAAAACTCCGTGGCTGCTCTGAACCAACGCACTATGCCATTGAAGTTGAAACCAGCAAACCAAAGCGAGAGATGCTGATGAGGGAAAGACTAATATGATCTATGAAATATTAAAATATACTAATCAAAGGAGTTAAAACTGAAGCATAAAACAACAATGTCAAAAATTTTATTTTTAAAAAAATTGCTACTAATAAGTATTATAACATGATGTTTAAATATTTTTTCTATAAGGCATGTGTATGGTGTTTGTTTGGCTAGAAGTTCCGACAATTTAACATTTAAATATAAATATACTAATATTCAATCTTAATGAGTATTGAATTCAAATTAATTAACTATAAATATATCGCCATAATATTTATTAAGCAAACATATAATTGTTAATAATAATGTGTCAGGATAACGATTATACTGCATAATATTTAAAGAAAAAACTATCCTACAATGATGTTATTTTGTGTTAACAATTATAAAATTAAAAAAAATGTTTGAACTGGACGACTAAGGGTTGGTTTTTCCAATATGATAGGGTGAAATTATACACATCTAACATTTCAAAATTTCAAATACTGCAAAAATACAATATCATTTGTTTTTCAAATGTTGTCAATTATTATTAAAGTTTAATTTAAGCAATTGAATAATTAAGTTAGCATAGAAGAGAGATTAATTAATAATGATAATAAGTTAAATTAATTTGGGTATGAGTGAGGATGAATAAATTGATGGATAATGATAGCAGTGGACCATAAGGCAAATGCCTCGAACCAAAAAGGGATGGAAAGATGTGTGATTGCTTTATGTTATGTATATGTAAGTTTCGAGGATAATTTACGTTAAAATTACATACATAATATATATATTTATATATATATAGGAAGAGCATGTGAATGCACGTTGATGTGAGAGTAAAAGAATGATGATAGTACTTTAATTGGGAGCTTCAATGATTTCTGCTCATGATTCAACAAGGAATGAGACTTCATTAACTGATGATCCTAGAGAGGTAAATGATTAATATTGTTAAATGAGCTGACTTCATATTCAACAAGAAGGATGGTTTTGTTCATGGATAAGGATGAGCAAAATAGGATTTTTAGGGTAAAAATACTGTTAAATGAGTTGACTTCATATTCCTCCAATTACACAAAAACTGCTTGTTTATGGTTAAATTTTGGTTCCCGACTCAAATGTTAGGTCTAAATGATTTGAAATGATAACTAAATTATGCAATTCAGGTCTGACGAAACACATTGTAAAAAGCTCCACTGAATAGTCAAACTCTCCAGTTTAGCTAAACTTTCAAATCAGCATATGCGTGTGTGTTTTGGTTTTCATGCATTTGCATATTTTTCAGTTCAACTTTGTATTAATATAAATACTCTCATTTTAACTCATACTTGTCAAGGATGGGCCTTGCATTAGTTTGTTTCCAGAGATTTTATTTTAGCCACGAAAATGGATTTAGATTTAGACCTGAGGTTTCAGCACATACTTCATTATTGTTCTTCCAAGTCTTATCAATAGATTAATCGTTGAAGTGCCCCCCCCCCAAAAAAGTTAATGTGTCAGAGGCAAGTCGTGAGCTCTTCCGTAAGGGTGTGTTTGGTATGAGGGATTTGGGAGGGAGGGGAGGGAAGGGGAGGGATTTTAATCATTTCCCCTTGTTTGGCAACACACAAATTTTAGGAGGGGAGGGAAAATTTTTTAAAATTTCCCCTCCCCTCCCCTCCTCAACCTCCCCTCCAAAATTGGGAGGATTTGGAGGGAAAAGACAATATTTTGTCATATTATGACTATTATGCCTATATTTTGTCATGTTGTAATCATTATGTCTATATTTTGTCATGTTGTGACAATTATGCCCATGCCTTAAATAAAATAAGAGCAAAATTGTTCATATTAAAATATTTTTCCCTCCCCTCCCCTCTTTTTTTATAAATCCAAACAAGGTGATATTAAAATCCTTCCACTCCCCTCCCCTCCCCTTCCCTCCATTAAAATCCCTCCCCTCCCCTTCCTCTCATTGAGCCAAACATACCCTAAGTGATGCGGTATCATTATATCAATGGGCCAGACCCAAAAGGCCCACATCATCCTTTCCGGCCTTTAACGTCGGCTGCGCTTATATACTGGAATTGAGACCATTAGTATAATCCATGTTCAGAGAAGCATTTATATCTAATGCCTGACAGTATCTTGAATAGGACTGTTTCTAATAAGAAGATATTTGTGTCTAGAAAAAATTGAGATTTTTCATTCAAAATCAAGTTGATGATGATAACGGGGGATTACAATACACATGCCTCAAAAGGAAAAGATAAGCAACGGGTTTTGACTGGCTTTTATGTGAAGAACTGATCTTTTTTCATGAGATTTAATCCCAATAGTGACATGCATCTAATTTTATTTAGATACAGGAGATTCTCCGAGTTGAATATTGTATATCATACGCTGTGCAATAGAGTGGACAGTTTTTGCCTGTATATCCATGCGCATCAAATTATTTATAAGAAATTTTAACTTTTTAAATGTTCTTTATAAATAGGACTAGAGATAATATAAATGTAGACTTTTTGAAGTTCTTGTATATTTTGGGGTGTCAAAATGATGCAGTAATATGATTCTATATGGCCTTAAATCTATTGTTTTTATTGATAATTTCATATGTTATTAGTTGATAATATAAATATGGACAGATTTTGTCAAATCCTCAAAGTGTATGTTTTCATTTGATAAAAAGAATGTTTTTAAATGATGATGTTGTGGACACATTTATCTTATGGTTATTATTATTAGCAAAGCTTTCTATTTGCATTCGCTTGGAAAAAAAGATATAATACTTACTATATATCTCGTTATATTATAATAATTCAGTTCTAGTTACTATTTATATACTATTTTTTATTTTAAGGACATGAAAGATATCTTTGCAACTTATATAAAATTAACTTTCTCTCTGTCTATTTTTCCTCCGTTTTATTCCTTTTGTACGTCAAAGGTTGAGATGTTTCTTGTTTTTGCTTGTGTTTATTACCATCGGATGTTTCTTGTTAGTTTGTTACCTTCTTCAAAAGAAATTTCGTGTAAAAAGAACTATTTTAAATGAGCCTACATAATATATTGAAATATGAAATACTTATCTCAAAAATAATTTAAAAAATTATAAAAATTTCAAGCCAGTCTTACTCTTATCTAATATATGTGGCGTAACCAACAAATATTTCCCGATAGTTATTAATGTTTTTCTAAGTAATTCCTTCTTAGCTTGGATTTATTGTTGTAAGGCAGGGGAATTAAACTCAGGGATACTAGAAATTAACCTGAAGTTCATCAGTAACTGACCCTAGTTTAACATTTTAGATTAGAGAATAACAACCTATCTTTTTTACTACCGAGTCATAAAGTTGCACTCTTTTGACGATGAAGACCATCAATCCCTCCTTCCTGGAAATTGCATGGCACCCACAGACACGCCTACACGTTAATTAGCGTCACTTTTTGACTGAAAGTCATAAAGTGGCATCCTTTTGACTAAAGAATTAATTACATCCTTCAAGGAAATTACCAAGCCTACCAAAACAAAGCCATGTAGCCTGTTTTTTCTTCCACTCATTTGCATCTTCTGATACTCCTTCTCTGATTTATTTCCAAAAAGGTCTCAATGCTACACAGTGCTCACCCTGCTGCTCAATCAGATAGAGATATGGCCCCTGTTGCTGCTTCATCCTCTTCCTCTGCTCAATCCCTCCCCAAGAAGTATGGTGTTTTCATCAGCTTTAGGGGTGAGGACACTCGCTTCGGCTTCACTAGCCATCTTTATGATGCTTTCAACAGAACAGGTATCATAACCTACATAGACTGCCAACTCGTGAAAGGAGATGAGATCTCAGCATCACTTCTGCAAGCTATCGAGGATTCATATGTATCAGTGGTGGTGTTCTCTAAAAATTATGCTGCTTCAAGATGGTGCTTGGCTGAACTCACCCATATAGTCAATTGCAAAAGAGATCATGAGCAGATTGTTATTCCTGTCTTCTATAAAGTCGACCCATCTCACGTACGCAATCAGACTGGCCTTTACCAGCAAGCATTTGAGAGATATGAGAGAGATCTCAACGTTGACCAGGACAAGATGCAAATGTGGAAGCAAGCTCTTAATGAAACTGCAAACTTAGCTGGTTATGACTCTCGCACATTTAGGTAATTCATTAATTTTCTTCTATTCACAAATGATGGCATTTGCAGAGATTTACGTGATGGATCAAATGATTAAGACATTCTATTCAATTTTTGGTACACATTTTTGGGTCTTTATCATTTATCATTTATATTTATACACTCTATACAATTTATTCTCTGTTTATTTATCACTCATCATTTATCATTTGTCCTTAATAAATCAATTTTTTCTGCTTAATTGCGCTTTTCCTTTTTTGCCTTTTATTTTTCTTATGTCAGGGATGAATCTGAATTGATTCAAAAGATTGTCAAAGACATATTGCAGAAGCTGAATCACAAGTACCCCCCAGCTGAACTACCAGCTGAACTAAAAGGACTCATAGGCATTGAGGACAACTGCGCAGAGATTGAATTATTGTTGAAAGATGCCGAAGATGCCAAAACCATTGGAATATGGGGCTTGGGGGGCATCGGCAAGTCAACCATTGCCAAAACTATATTTTTCAAACATTCTTCCCATTATGACGGTACTTGCTTCTTGGAAAATGTAAGGGAAAAGTCTCAAAATGGAATTGATGAATTACGACGCAAATTTCTCTCTTGTCTCCTAAAGGAAGATCTCTTTATTGATGCTTCAACCTCTTTTCTTGAGTCTAGGCTTAGTCGTATGAAAGTTTTCATTGTTCTTGATGATATCAGCAGTGTGGAGCAATTGGAATATTTGGTTGTAGGACGCTTTTGCTTTGGGAAAGGAAGTAAAATTCTCATCACAACCAGAGACAAGCATGTTCTTAGCAAAGGAGTTGATGCAATATATGAGGTTAAGGAATTGGACTTTGATCAATCCCTTAAACTTTTCTGCTTGAATGCCTTCGACGCTAGCCAGCCTTTAACGGGATATGAAGAACTAACAGACAGGGCAGTTTTTTATGCACAAGGAATTCCATTGGCCTTAAAAGTTCTGGGTTTACATCTTCATAGAAGAAGTGAAGTTGAATGGGATAGTGCTTTGAGAAAACTTGAGAAGACTCCTCATAAAGATATCCAAAAGGTGTTAAGGTTGAGTTATGATGAACTGGATGATGAGGAGAAGAAAATATTTCTAGACATCATGTGCTTTTTGAAGGGAGAATCGACAGAACTTGTAATCAGTTTATTAGATAGCTCCGACTTTCATGGAGCTGACGGCATAAGAACACTTCATGACAAGGCTCTCATAAATGTGCATTATGGTATTGTACAAATGCATGATTTGATACATGAAATGGGGTTGCAAATAGTTCGTGAAGAATCTAATGGTGAACCAGAGAGATGTAGCCGATTATGTGGTTCTGAAGAAATTTACGATGTTTTAGCTAACAATATGGTAACAAATCCCTTTTTTATATCATACGTAACTTTATGAATGATGTGATATGAATGTAATATGATGTGATTTATTTAATATGGTTTCTTTGTTTTTTTTTTTTTTTATAAGGGAACAAGCAAAGTTGAAGGCATAAAGTTGGATCTTTCTCAAATTAAAGATCTACATTTGGAAGCTGACATTTTCAAGAAGATGCCTAATATAAGATATCTCAAATTTTATTCTAATCGTTATCCTCCTTTCCCCACTCCCTCAAGTCATGTGCACCTTCCAGAAGGTCTCAAATTTCTTCCTAATAAGTTGAGGTATCTAGAGTGGTATGGATTCCCACTTAAATCTCTGCCCTCCACTTTTTGCCCTGAAAAGCTTGTTAAGCTCTGCATGCGCAATAGCCATCTTCAAAAGCTTTGGAGCGGAGTGCAAGTATATATAACCTTATTTGTGCTTCATGTTTTTCATTCAGTTGAAACGTCTTGATGTCCTCATTTGAACTGTCTCTCTTTGTTGGTATAGGATTTTGTGAGCTTACAAGAGATAGACCTTTGTGGTTCGAAACAACTACTGGAGCTGCCCGATCTCTCCCAATGCTCGAATCTCAAAGTGTTACAACTTGCGCAATGCAAAAGTTTGTGCTCTGTTCATTACTCAATCTGGTCTCTCCACTCGCTTGTTAAGTTGAACTTAAGTTACTGCGAGAAACTTGAGAGTCTAAAAAGTGAGTCACATTTCAGATCTCTGCGAGATATCCATCTGAGGTGGTGCTCGAATCTCAAGGAGTTCTCAGTGTCATCGGATGAACTGAGAGAATTGGAATTACGAGATACAGGAATTGAAATCTTGCACTCATCTGTAGCGCGTTCAAGTAAATTGAAAGCGATCACTCTTGATGGCCCTGTGAACCTTCCCGACCGATTATCTTGCTTGACAAGTTTGACGACTCTTTGCCTTTTCAACTGTGAAATCATTGATGATTTGAAGCTACATATCTTTTTCGATGGCATGTCGTCTTTAAGAACAGTGGCACTGGATGGGTGCGGTAACATAATTGACCTCCCCAGTAATACTAAGCATCTCTTAGAATTGGAATATCTTGGCGTAAACGGTTGTAGGAGGCTTCGTTCTTTACCAGAACTACCACCATCCATTGCAGCCATAGTTGCCGATGATTGCAAGTCGCTGGAAATTGTGTCAACTTGTAGACCAAGTGGTTGTCGAATGTACTTCTCATTCAATAACTGTGTGCAACTGAATGAACAATCGCTTCACAATATCATGGAGGCTGCTGCCTACTATGTGACTCATCATTATGTGACTCATTATTTAGTGCGTAAAAATAAGAGCTGCATAGGTCCTTGTCAGATTTGTGTTCCCGGAAGCAGAGTACCAGAGTGGATCAAATACAGGGCAGCACAAAGCTCCGTAACTGTTGAACTCTCTCAAATTTCAGACGTAAGGGATTTCTTGTTCTGCGTTGTACTTCATGTTCACTCAGAAATTAATTGTCAATTTCACTATTTGACGTGCACATGCTACTTGGAAGGTTTTGATGCGGCAGTTTCAGAACATGTAGTGTTTTTACAAGATATGAACTCTGATCATGTTTTTATATGGAATGATGACACGGCATATAGAGTGATAATGGATGAAATTAGAAGAAGAAATCAACAGGTGTTCACTAACATAAAGCTTCGCTTTGAATTCTCTCCTATACCTCCTTGGGGTGAGCAGCCAATGATTTTTTGCGAAAGCATCGAAGAATGCGGGGTGAGGCCAGTATCTGTCTCAGAATGTCAGAAATTTGTTGAGGAAGTGGAAATAAGGAAGAGTCCTCACGATGTTGAAGAGCAACAACCACCGCCTCACTTGAAAAAAATCGAGTTTGACGAGGGTATGCCAACACTTAAGAGAGTGGATATAATCTGAACTCCCTTGAGTCCCTTCTTTATTCTTTAGGCAAGTAATCTCTCTCTCTCTCTCTCTCTCTCTGATTGTTTTATCTCTCTATTAGCCTTTTATTTTTGCATTTGCCTCGTGAACGGTGTTTATATAAAGAAGGATTTGAAAATCTATTTTGAAAAAAAAAACAAATAAAGCAAGTGAGATTCTCTTTTATACACTAAGCTATTTGTCTGTACTTGAACAATCTAATTCTAATTAAACTAGGCTTTCATATAAGATTCCTGAAATTCGGAGATAAGTTTAATTGAGGGAGACTAGTTAACGTGGTTCATAGGTATTTTTGAAGGAATTTAAAAGATGAAAGAAGAGGAAATAAGGAGAAATAGGTTAAAAATAAAGTATCTAATTAAATAGCTTAGCTAGCATTGGTTAAAGCACTGTCTTACAACAAGTATCGGTTAACATTGTCAGTGGCGTTAAAATTAGGGGAAGAAAATTGAACATAATTTAGGGTTTGAGGATATTTTTTGAAGCTTGCATGCATAGGCTCACTTCTCCGGATGTTTTCCGATTGTTGTGTCTCTTTACCAGGTTTCTATTTTTGCATTCTATTTTTCTCATAAATTAAGAGCAAGTGTTTATCTTTTGCTGGTTATTAAGAGTATTTTGAATTGTGTGAAAAGAGCATTGTATATGTGCTGGTACTAGCATGCTTTATGGACATAATCTTGTGTGGTTGGGTTGTTTTATTGATAATTTGAAGTACCACATTTTTCTGATTTTACACAGGTATCTTAAGGATTCAAACAACTCAATTGAGGATGTTCGAGAATTTGTCTTCGGATTTTGTCAAGTTCCCAGGGTGTTTTCATTTGTCAAAGAGAGTGTTTTGAATTCACCGTTGAGGCTTGTATTTGACCGCCTAGTTTTAATAGGAAATTTTGTTGGAACAAAAGTCTGGTTGTATTTGTGTTGTTGGGATTCAGAAGCATGCCAACGAGGTTTACCCCTGACAGCTTAAGAAGAGTTTTGCAGCCGCCATTTTGTCCAACCAAAAAAGTACTACCTTTGACTCTTAATAGAAAATTAAATTGGCTAATTTAAAAAGATTAAGAAAATTATTAAATTACTTTAAAATATTTATATTTATTGTTTTTCTTCTCACTAATTTTTCTCACTTATAAATTGATATATTTCTCTAGTCCTATTTATAGGATAGACAGAGAATGTGTTTTTTGGTCCTATTTATAAGACACTAAGAGAAATTTGTTATATGGATGTACAATTTTACCCTTTATTTATTATTATGTTGACTTTATTTATATGATATATAATGTATATTAAATAGAGATAAAGTTAGAAAATTGTTAAATTTTAAATGACAGTTAATGAAATTTAAGGCTTTTCTTGATCTATGTAAAATATACTGAAAGTAACTTATAAATAAGTTCAGAAAAGTATAATATAATCTGTTTCTCATTATCTCGTCCTCTTATCTCTATTTCCGTAACCATTCCCGAGTCTCCTCTGCTTGCATCATCATGTTGCATCATTGTTCCTTTATTGAGGGATCATCTTTTCACCGGTGGAGTCTCGAATAAGGGAGAAAAGAAGAGCACCAGGAGAATTGAATATTGCTTTTGCTAGTTATAAAGTATATTTTGAATTATTTGAAAATATTACTCCCTCCGTTCCTTATTATAAGAGACATTTGATGCCTATGACATGTTCCTATATATAAGAGACACTTACAAGTTGTCTCTACTTTTTTGTGTTGATTTACTATCTTACCCATATATATTATCTCCAACTCACACTCTCTCTCCTTCTCACTTCTCTTTCTTTTAATAATTTAATTGTTCTCTCTCCTTATTAATGTGGACATTTTTGGAAAAAAATTATACTTTTTACATATTAATTGTTCTGAACTAATTTTAACTGTTTTTTTGATCAACGTACTTCGGTTATTTGTCTCTTATAATAAGGAACGGAGGGAGTATTATACTAACTCCATTCATTAATGTAAAAATTAATTTAACTTCTAATTTACTTCTAAATATAAGATTTTAATCTATTTTGTCTTTCATATTTATCTATTTTTTTTCAAAGTAATCCTTATAATAGTTACGCATGTTAAATGTTCAATTAAATGGTAGATTTCGGTAATACTCCCTCCGGTCCTAAATATAAAATCTTTTTTGTAGTGTAATTTACAATACAAAAAAAGTCGACCAGAGGAATACATGATTAGCAATGATATTTTAAAAAAGATAACACGTATTTATTATAAATAACTGATTCAACAAACTTTTCTAATGTACTCTAATTAATTAACTAATTTTTATATCGAGGATAAGAGGAAGTATATTATATGTTGTGTCATAGAGTGGGCCGTTTTTGCTTATCTATAAATGTCTAGTACAAGGGATTTGCGATTTGGTACTACGTACAATTTTTTGGCCCACACGTACACTCAGAGTGCATGTTTTCATTTGATAAAAAGAATGTTTCCAAATGAAGCTGTTGTGGACATTATCTTATGGTTATTATTAATAATAAAAATTCCTATTTTCATTTGATTGAAAAAAGGTATATAATACTTACTATATATCTGGTTATGTTATAATAATTTAATTCTAGGGATTATTTTTATACTATTTTTTACTTTAAGAACATGGGAGATGTATTTTCAACGTATGTGTGTCTTCTAATTCTATTCCATTTGCATGTCCAAGGGTTAGATGTTTCTTCTAATTCTTGACGATCTCATTTGAACTGTCTATTGCTATTGGTATAGGATTGTGAGTTTACAAGAGATAGACCTTAGTGGTTCCAAAAAACTACTAGAGCTGCCAAATCTTTCCAAATGCTTGAATCTCAAAGTGGTAGCACTTAGGCTATGCAAAGGTTCGTGCTATGTTCATTCCTCAATCTTGTCTCTCCACTCGCTTGTTGAGTTGAACTTATTTGGGTGTGTGAAACTTAGGAGTCTAAAAGGTGAGTTACATTTAAGATCTCCACAATCAATGTGATAAATTGTTGGAATCTCTAGGAGTTCTCAGCGTCATCGGATGAACTGAGAGGATTGGATTTAGGCAACACAGGAGTTGAAATCTTGCACTCGTTTGTAGGGCGTTCAAGTAAATTGAAGAGCTTGGTCTCAGTGGCTCAAGGCTTGTGAACCTTCCCAACCAATTATCTTGCTTGACAAATTTGATGATTCTTTCCCTTTACGAGTGGGGAATCATTGATGATTTAAAGCTACAAATCTTATTTGATTGCATGTTGTCTTTAAGAACAGTGGAGCTGATTGATTGTTGGAATTTAATTGAACTCCCCAGTCATGCTAAAAGCCTTTTAGGATTGAAATCTCTTAGCGTAAGGGGTTGTAGGAGGCTTCGTTCTTTACCAGAACTACCACCATCCATTGCAAACCTGCAATGCCAGGGATACGGATCCCCTCAGCGGCCATTTTCTCAGCGTCCCTCAGAATCTTTAAATCCTGTCCGTTAAGATAATCATATGGCTCATGGTTTGCCACATCATTAGACTATTATAATATGCATCTGAACCATTTATTTCCAATAAATCTCAGGCGTCCATTTTCAGGATCTTCACAGCATGTTCAGAGCGCATCAAATGCGAAGAGAGCGTCGACCTCCTGCAAACTGTAGCTAAGAGTCGAACAGAGCCTCAAATGCAAACACATTCAGATAAAAACTGTTTCTTTTATCCATAAAACATGATAACCTTTGATTTCTTTTCAATAGCCAATGTCAAAAAAAAATCTCTATTATAGGAATGGATTTTATCTCCATTATAGGAATGGATTTTAGTTTGAACAGAAAAGAAAACAGAACCGGATGAAACTAGAAGTCCAATCAATGAGCAATAGAGAAATAAATTACTAAAGTAGAACGAAGAGATTGATCATAACAAAAGACGAAGATGAATTTAGGATAAACTTTGCACTAGATCAAGCAGAAAACCAATGACAAACTCCTGTCCAGAGGTTGGAAAAATTCTCTCTCTAAAGACACCGAATCTCGTTCATATACTTAGAAAGCATTCAGCCAATTTTTTCAATATGGATAATTTTTTATTTTTCCATTGAAAAAACCCAAAGCCCACTAATAATAACAAAAATGGTTTTGCAGATGATACTTTCGTTTGAGCTTCTCTTTGCTTTGATCCCCCTGTTCAAGTTTAGCAGTAGCAACACCGAGATGGCACCTCACAAGAATTCTATGGATATTGCCTGACTATAAGCACTCAACAGTCAAAGAATGAGGAAGAGAGGGATAGAGAAGAAGGGCGGAGATAGAGAGGAAGAGGTGTAAGGTAGATTAGGTAATGACAGAGCTTCCCATCTGCGTCGGAAATCCCTGTTTAGGTCACCGAAGGAGTTTGACTTCAACAAGTCGGCCGTGGAATGGATTTGGCAAATAGGACGTGATGGCCGAGCCACGATTACAGAAGCTTCGTGATGTGGCTTTTTGTGAGCTCTTAGATGAATTGGATGGATAGGATTTAAAGATTCTGAGGGACGCTGAGAAAATGGCCGCTGAGAGGATCCGGATCCGCAATGCCAGTGATTGCAAGTCGTTGGAAATTGTTTCAACTTGTAGACCATCAGGTGGTCACCCAGTATACTTCTCATTCAAGAATTGTGTGCAACTGAATGAACAATCGCTTCCCAATATCATGGAGGCTGCTCCCTATTCTATACCTTATTTTTTATTGCATCAAAAAAAGAATTACCAGAGTACCAGAGTGGTTCAAATACAGGTCAGCGCACAACTTCGTGATTGTTGAACTCTCTCGAATTTCAGACTTAGCAGATTTCTTCTTCTGCGTTGTACTTGGTGGTCACTCAGAAAATTGTTTTAAGATTTATTTGAAATGCACATGCTACTTGGAAGGTTTTGATGCGGCACATTCAAAACTTGAAGTGAATTTTTGAGATATGAAATCCGATCATATTTCGATATGGAATGCTGCCTTGGCATATGAAGGGATAATGGGTGAAATTAGGGTTTGGATCCTCTCAGAATCCTTCTTTCTCATTTTCTTCTCAGAATCTCATCTCTACCATTGGATCAAATAATGAATGGTTCAGATTTAATATTTTAAAAAACAGATGTCCACCTTCTCTCTCCTATTTATGTAATGTTATGATAATAGTTTTATAAAGTATGAAATCTGAACCATTCATTATTTGATCCAATGGTAGAGATGAGATTCTGAGAAGAAAAGGAGAAAGAAAGATTCTGAGAGGATCCAAATCCATGAAATTATATGAAGAAATCAACAGTTGTTCACTAACATGAAGCTTTGCTTTGAATTCTCTAAAATAACTCATGGGTTAATAATCCCTGGCAAAGATGAAGTTTGATGAGGGTACTCATGCTAACACATGTCCTCCTATTGATGAAATGGATACCCTCCTTTGAGAGTGGATATAACCTGAACTCCCTTCTTTATTCTTTTGCCAAGTAAGCTCTCTCTCTCTCTCTCTCTCTCTCTGTATGATTGTTTTATCTCTCTATTAAGCTTCTATTTCTGCATTTTCCTCATGAATTAAGGGTGTTTATTCTTGAGTCTTGACCATTTCTTGCGCTTGGCATGAAACAGTGTGGGCCAGACTATAAAACATGATAAAAAAAGGGGGGGGGGAGGGGACAAATTCAATTGAACTTCAACTATATGGAAGAAGAGAAGACTAAATTATATTAAGAAGGATTTGAAAATCTCTTTTTTCGAAAGAAAAAAAAAACTAATAAAGCAAGGAAGATTGTCTTTTGTACGCTAAGCTATTTTTTATACTTGAACAATCTAATTCTAATTAAACTAGGCTTCAGTGTAAGATTCCTAAAATTTGTAGATTAGTTTAATTAAGGGAGACCAGTTAAAGTGGTTCATTGGTATTATTGAAGGAATTTGGAAGCTGAAAGAATAAGAAGAAATAAGTCTTTTTTGTTAAAAAATAATTATTATATAATTAAATATCTTAGCTAGCATAGGTCAACGCATCGTGTTACAACCGGCATCGATCAACATTGTTAATGGCGTTAAAATTTTGGGGGGGGGGGGAATTGAACATAATTTAGGGTTTGAGGATATTTTTTGAAACTCGCTCACATAAGCTCATTTCTCTGGATGTTTTCCAATTTTTCTGTCTCTTTATAAGGTTTCTATTTTTACATTTTCTTTCCTTCATAAATTTAGAACAAGTGTTTATCCTTTAATTTGTTTGTCTATTGGGTTAGGCATGAAAGCGGGTGCTAAATATTAATTTTCTTCTTCTTCTTCTTTAGTCACCCTCTCGCTTTGTTCAGGGGTAAAACTCTTACAGGTGAAGTTTCAGACAAGGGAAAGGAGAAGCATGAGGAGAAGTTGAGAATTTAATATAGCTTTTGCTGGTTATAAAGTGTATTTTGAATTGTGTGAAAAGATTAATGCATATTTGCTAGTTACTAGCATGCTTTATGGACATAATCTTGTGCAATTGGGTTGTGTTGTTGATAATTTGAAGTACCATATTTGTATCTTTAGGATGTAAACAACTCAATTGAGATTGGTCTAGCCTTGGCCTTTGGATTTTGCAAGTTCTCAGTGTTTTCAATTGAAGATGTTGCTGACGCAAGTAGTATCTTATGGCTATTATTAGCAAAACTTTATATTTTCATTTGATTTAAAAAAAGAGATATATAATGTTTATTTTATCTCTCATCATATTATAATTTCATTCTAGTTATCATTTTTATATTATTTTTTTAAGGACACAAAAGATAATTTCAAGACTATAAAATCAACAGTTGTAAGCGGAGTTAGTCGCATCCCCACACCCCCCCTAATTTCCACTTTTTTTCTCATTAATTTCTCTAGAATTTTCTCCATATTTTTCACTTCGTTCAAGATTTTTATCCCCTCTAACAGAAGCTACAATGGCGGTAAAATATGAAATTTTCAGAGCAAAGGAGAAACTAATTAAATGGTGGTGATAAATAAGATTAGTATCACCTACTCGGATACCACAACTTTTCCTCATCAAATGAAAAACTGATTATCATATGGTGCAGAACTCAACATGGAATCCTAACTAGTTTGATCCCTTTTATCATCATCTATTAGTATTAAATTACGGTTTCAAGGGAGATTAAGATATATAACAATGATTTTGAACACGCAAAATAATTATCATGTTCTTATTTTAAAAATTATAACAAGACATGGAAACAAGTAATTGAAACATAATAAGTATTTCTGTATTTGTTAAAAAAAAAAAAAAAAGCACGAGTGCTACTGTGGTACATAGCCACGCCTCTCCTTTTTCTTTCACACAGCTTCCGTTACTTTTTCTTCCCCTTTTTCTTTTTTTTTTTTTACTTTTTCTTTTCGTGGGCAGAAAAGAGTGTGTTTAAAAACCCATTTGAAATGGTTTATAGGTAACTTTTCAATCGTGATTTGCGGAATACGAAATAAATATATAAAAGAAATTTTATCTCAACTTATATAAAATGTACTTATAAATGATTTTAATCATGATGACGAATAGAGACTAAATTACCACGGCTACAAGATAAAAAAGCTTTTTGCTTTTTTCCATTTCTACTACAATAATTCTAGAATGACTTACCGATAATTGAACAAAGCTAAAGCCACACCAAGAAGTTACTATGCAAACAAGACAGCTTCTGCTAGTGCAGAATCTGAACAGCCTTTAAAAGCATGCGATCATCACTCTCAAACAAACTTGTCCTCAGTCGCAAGATCAACAAGATAAAGTACCACAAAGGACAAAGTTACACTGCTTATTAAAAGTTAGTCAGCCTCTAAGGGATCCCAAGGCATGTGATAAGCCAAGAAAAACAATAGACACAGATATTGGACACGTAGAACATCAAAACATAAGCAAATATAGATGTTGAGTAAATATCACTCCCTCAAAAAATTTCACCAGGCACTACCATCAATTTAGTACTTCAAATTAATTACCAACATATCAATCAACATTTTAAGATGTACATCACATAGATCCTTCATTAACTTAACAGAGTTGCCTATGTAACCCAACATGCCCTCAGATGGAATATCAGTGGCTGACTTGGTAATTTGCCATAGCTTTAAGTCTGCTCCTAACAAGCTCCGCTTCGAAATGGTAAACTTCTTATGCTAATAAATAAACTGGTTTTTTCTTTTTCCGGGTGAAAACTCGCCAAGTTAGCCATAAATTTCCAAACAGGTTGAGATACTGAATCATGCTGTCAATTCTAATAAAATTTTGCTATCAGAACTAACATCAAGATCTTTTTGATATACTTCCTCAAAAATCAGGACAAGTTAATGATAATTGGGAACTGATACGGATAGATTGTTTATGATATAAAGTTTAATTTGAAGTATAGGACGTTGGCCTCAAAAAAAAAAAAAAAAAAGTTAAGCCTAGGACAACAAACAGCAAGACAATGTACCTGAACCGTATTCGTTTCAGATCATTCCCGCCTTGAGGCAACGAAACGAAAGTGATAAACACGCCAGGCTCTACTTGAGCAACCCATTCCTTGGGCTCCTCCTCCTCCATGAACACCACCGACTCAGTCCAGCCACTCACTGACGCCGGCGTTTCTTCCCCGCTAGAGAGCCCCTCCAGTCTCGCCTCCATCGCAAAAAAGTATCAGTGACCCATCTTGAAAGAAATAAAAGTATAAACCAAACTGCACATTCAAGGATTAATAACAAAACATCCTCAGGAGTCAGATGTAATTTTCATATTGAAATGCCCAACGACCGGTCTAGTTTAATAATATAATACAATGAAGATGAAAACTATCAATTTGATCGTCAATTGCATTGACATATATTAGTAAATTTATTTGACACCAGATACTTATTCAGAGAGTAAAAATAGATCAATTAAATTGGGAAGATCACCTGATAAGACAATCCCAGTGTGTTATAACGATCTTTGATCTCGAAGAAGATAGTGAAAAGCGTCAAGGTGATAATGAAAGTCCTTGTGATGGGAGCATTAGCTGTAACAAACACAAACGATTAAGTATTTGATTCATGAATCTGAGAGAAAATACTTCCAATAAGCACACCCAAATGATTATTGGGTTAGAGAGAGATAGTACGCACTAAAAACAGATGGGCCACCGTTCATCTTCTCAGTGAAGTAGAAAGCAATGGGCTTTGCCGCGTTATTTGCCTGGGTATATGTCTTGCTCACTATTTTTGACTCTATGGGTTGTTTTTCTGCACCTTTTCATTTGATTTGATCTCTCCCTTTTAGTAAAACCCATGAAACTCTACTCCTAGTGTATCCCCCGAGCAACATCAGAGGCTTTCTTTAGGTTGAAACAGTGATTTGGTAAAAGTTCCCGGCCACCACTAACAACAGTTGAATTGATAATGAAAGGTATAAAACTAAATTTTAATTAAAAAAAACTGAAGAGGAACAAAAATGCCTGAGATGCGAGATTGGTTTACCGTGCCATTCCATTGCTTTTTCGGCACCACCATGGATGGCATATCCCCACACTATCCACACACTTACGGGGTGCCAAGCCACCAATTTACATCACCTTCTAATGCTGGGCCAGAGAGATTTGAATCTGAGGTGAGGAGGACGGAGACAGTAGGAGAGAAAAGAAGAAGAAGCATAAAGGCACTGATAGAAGAACAGTCCGAAAGTTTCTTTTTCTTTTTTTTTTAATTCTTGATCTTAGTGGCACCGGAAAATCCTCTGACAGGACAAACATTTATGGCGGGAGGTTTAAAATTTAAATTTTGAAAGTCTCAAACCAAGCCGTGCACACAGCCACATACATGCATTGAATGAAGTTAGCCAAATAGAAGCCCAAGATTTATATTATTTTAATCAAATTGGCTTATGAACAGTGATATGTGTCTGAAGCCATTAGTAAGCCGTTTTATAAATTGGCTTGGTGGAAGAGTTTTATTGTATACATTGATTGATGATGATGATGGAAGAGTTTTATTGTATACATTGATGATGGCATACAGTATCTTGAATAAGACTGTTTCTAATAAGAAAATATTTATGTCTAGAAAAAATTGAGATTTTTCATTCAAGTTGATAATGATAACGGGGGATTACAATACACATGCCTCAAAGGGAAAAGATAAACAACAGGTTCTGACTAGCTTTTATGTGAAGAACTGATCTTTTTTCATTAGATTTAATCCCAATAGTGATATGTGTCTAATTTTATTTAGATACAGGAGATTCTCTTAGCTGAGTATTGTATATCATACGCTGTTCAATAGAGTGGACAGTTTTTGCCTGTATATCCATGAGCATCAAATTATTTATAAGAAATTTTAACTTTTTAAATATTCTTTATAAATAGGACTAGAGATAATATAAATGTAGACTTTTTGAAATTCTTGTATATTTTGGTATGTCAAAATGATGCAATAATATGATTCTATGTGGCCTTAAATCTATTGTTTTTATTGATAATTTCATATGTTATTAGTTGACAATATAAATATAGACAGATTTTGTCAAATCCTCAAAGTGTATGTTTTCATTTGATAAAAAGAATGTTTTTAAATGATGATGTTGTGGACACATGTCTCTTATGGTTATTATTATCACCAAAGCTTTCCATTTGCATTCGCTTGGAAAAGAAGATATAATACTTACTATATATCTCGTTATATTATAATAATTCAGTTCTAGCTACTATTTATATACTATTTTTTATTTTAAGGACATGAAAGATATCTTTTCAACTTATATAAAATTAACTTTCTCTGTGTCTATTTTTCCTCCGTTTTATTCCTTTTCTATGTCAAAGGTCGAGATGTTTCTTGTTTTTGCTTGTGTTTTTTACCATCAGATGTTTCTTGTTAGTTTGTTACCTTCTTCAAAAGAAATTTCGTGTAAAAAAAACTATTTTAAATGAGCCTACATAATATATTGAAATATGAAATACTTATCTCAAAAATAATTTAAAAAATTATAAAAATTTCAAGCAAGTCTTACTCTTATCAAATATATGTGGCGTAACCAACAAATATTTCCCGATAGTTATTAATGTTTTTCTAAGTAATTCCTTCTTAGCTTGGATTTATTGTTGTAAGGCAGGGGAATTAAACTCAGGGATACTAGAAATTAACCTGAAGTTCATCAGTAACTGACCCTAGTTTAACATTTTAGATTAGAGAATAGCAACCTATCTTTTTGACTACCAAGTCATAAAGTTGCACTCTTTTGACGATGAAGACCATCAATCCCTCCTTCCTGGAAATTGCATGGCACCCACAGGCACGCCTACGCGTTAATTAGCGTCACTTTTTCACTGAAAGTCATAAAGTGGCACACTTTTGACTAAAGAATTAATTACATCCTTCGAGGAAATTACCAAGCCTACCAAAACAAAACCGCGTAGCGTGTTTTTTCTTCCACTCATCTGCATCTTTTGACACTCCATGTCTGATTTATTTCCAAAAAGTTCTCAATGCTACACAGTGCTCTCCCTGCTGCTCAATCAGATAGAGATATGGCCCTTGTTGCTGCTTCATCCTCTTCCTCTGCTCAATCCCTCCGCAAGAAGTATGACGTTTTCATCAGCTTTAGGGGTGAGGACACTCGCTTCGGCTTCACTAGCCATCTTTATCATGCTTTCGACAGAAAAGGTATCACAACCTACATAGACTACCAGCTCGTGAAAGGAGATGAGATCGCACCATCACTTCTGCAAGCTATCGAGGATTCATATGTATCTCTGGTGGTGTTCTCTGAAAATTATGCTTCTTCAAGATGGTGCTTGGATGAACTTGCCCATATACTCCATTGCAAAAGAGATCAAGGACAGATTGTTATTCCTGTCTTCTACAAAGTCGACCCGTCTCGTGTACGCAATCAGACTGGCCTTTACCAGCAAGCATTTGAGAGATATGAGAGAGAGCTAAAGGTTGACCGGCACAAGATGCGAATGTGGAAGCAAGCTCTTAATGAAACTGCAAACTTAGCTGGTCACGACTCTCACACATTTAGGTAATTAATAGATTCATTAATTTTCTTCTATTCACAAATGATGGAGTTTGCAGAGATTTACGTGATGGATCAAATGATTAAGACATTTTATTCAATTTTTCGTAAACATTTTTAGGTCTTTATCATTTATCATTTATATTTATACACTTTATACAATTTATTCTCTGTTTATTTATCACTTATCGTTTATCATTTGTCTTTAATAAATCAATATTTCTGCTTAATTGCGATTTTTCCTCTTTGGCCTTTTATTTTTCTTATGTCAGGGATGAATCCGAATTGATTCAAAAGATTGTCAAAGACATATTGCAGAAACTGAATCACAAGTACCCCCCAGCTGAACTAAAAAGACTCATAGGCATTGAGGACAACTGCGCAGAGATTGAATTATTGTTGAAAGATGCCAAAACAAAAACCATTGGAATATGGGGCATGGGGGGTATCGGCAAGTCAACCATTGCCAAAACTATATTTTTAAAATATTCTTCCCACTATGATTATTCTTGGTTCTTGGAAAATATAAGAGCAAAGTCTAAAAATGGACTTACTGAATTACGCCGTAAATTTCTCTCTCGTCTCCTAAGGGATGATTCCCTTATTGATACTGCAACCTCTTTTCTTGAGTCGAGGCTTAGTCGTATGAAGGTTTTTGTTGTTCTTGATGATATCAGTACGAAGGGGCAATTAGAAGACTTGGTTGGAGAACCTTTTTGCTTTGGGCCAGGAAGTAAAATTCTCATCACAACAAGAGACAAGCACGTGCTTAGCAAAGGAGTTGACATAATATATAAGGTTAAGGAATTGGAGTTCCATCAATCCCTCGAACTTTTCAGCTTGAATGCCTTCAGCACTAGCCTACCCATAATGGGGTATGAAGAACTGACAGACAGGGCAGTTGTTTATGCACAAGGAATTCCATTGGCTTTAAAAGTCCTGGGTTCATATCTTCGTGGTAGAAGTGAAATTGAATGGAAGAGTGCTTTAAGGAAACTTGAGAAGAGTCCTCATCAAGATATTCAAAAGGTGTTAAGGTTGAGTTATGATGGATTGGATGAGGAGGAGAAGGCAATATTTCTAGACATTGCTTGCTTTTTGGTGGGACAGCTGACAGAATTTGTAATCAGTTTATTAGATAGCTTTGGCTTCTGTGGAGCAATTGGGGTAAGAACACTTCAAGACAAAGCTCTCATAGACGTCTGTGATGGTTCACGTGTTGAAATGCATGATTTAATACAACAAATGGGTTTGCAAATAGTTCGTGAAGAGTCTATTGATGAACCTGGAAGACGTAGTAGATTATACAATTTTGAAGAAATTTATGATGTTTTGGCTAATAACAGGGTAAGAAATTCATACTTTCTTTTCTAACCTATATACTTGTTACTTTATGAATAATGTGAATGTAGTTACTATGTAATTTACTTACTACGTTTTCTTTACTCTCTTTTTTAAGGGATCAAAGAAAGTTGAAGGAATAATGTTGGATGTTTCTCAAATTAAAGATGTACATTTGGAAGCTGACATTTTCAAGAAGATGCCTAATATAAGATATCTCAAATTTTATTCTAATAGTTATTCTCCTTTCCACACTTCCTCAAGTCATGTGCACCTTCCAGAAGGTCTCAAATTTCTTCCTAATAAGTTGAGGTATCTAGAGTGGTATGGATTCCCCCTTAAATCTCTGCCGTCCACTTTTTGTCCTGAAAAACTTGTTGAGCTCCGCATGCGCGATAGCCATCTACAAAAGCTTTGGAACGGCGTTCATGTATGTATAACCTTATTTGTGTTTCATGTTTTTCATTCAGTTGAAACGTCTGGATGTCCTCATTTGAACTGTCTCTCTTTGCTGGTATAGGATTTTGTGAGCTTACAAGAGATAGACCTTAGTGGTTCCAAACAACTACAAGAGCTGCCTAATCTCTCCAAATGCTTGAATCTCAAAGTGGTGGAACTTGAGCAATGCGAAAGTTTGTGCTCTGTTCATTCCTCAATCTTGTCCCTCTACTCGCTTGTTGAGTTGAACTTACGCGACTGCAAGAAACTTGAGAGTCTAAAAAGTGAGTTACATTTAAGATCTCTAGAATATATCGATGTGTTCAGGTGCTGGAATCTCAAGGAGTTCTCAGTGTCATCGGATGAACTGAGAGACTTGGAATTAGACGAAACAGGAATTGAAATCTTGCACTCGTCTGTAGCGCGTTCAAGTAACTTGAAAAGCATCGGTCTTAGAGGCTTAAGACTTGTGAACCTCCCCGACCAATTATCCTGCTTGACAAGTTTGAATGCTCTTAGGCTTTACGACTGTGAAATCATTGATGATTTGAAGCTACATATCTTTTTCGATGGCATGTTGGCTTTGAGAGAAGTGACGCTGAAGAGGTGCGGTAACATAATTGACCTCCCCAGTAACACTAAGCATCTTTTAGGATTGAGATCTCTTGACGTAATGGGTTGTAGGAGGCTTCGTTCTTTACCAGAATTACCACCATCCATTGCAACCCTAATTGCCGATGATTGCAAGTCGTTGGAAATTGTGTCAACTTGGAGATCAAGTGGTGATCAAATGCACTTCAGATTCAATAACTGTGTGCAACTGATTGAACAATCGCTTCACAATATCATGGAGGCTGCTGCTTATTCTATACCTTATTGTTTATTGCATAAATATAAGTACATGGGTGATTGTTCGATTCATAAATATAATAGATCCCTCCATCGTTATACGATTTGTGTTACCGGAAGCAAAGTACCAGAGTGGATCAAATACAGGGCAGCACAAAGCTCCGTAACTATTGAACTCCCTCAAATTTCAGACCTGACGAGTTTCTTCTTCTGCATTGTAGTTGATGTTCATTCAGAAATTAACGGTGGAAGTCAAGTTTTGGGTGCACATGCTACTTGGAAGGTTTTAAAGCGGCAGATTCAACACATGGCACGGTTCTTCCAGATATGAAATCTGATGATGTTTTTATATGGACTGATGACTCAGCAAGTCAAATGATAGTGGATGAAATTAGAAGCAGAAATCAACAGTCTTTCGCTAACATAAAGCTTCGCTTCGAATTCGCTGCGTATAACCATGCAATGATCCCTAGCAAACGAGAAACAAGCAAGTTAATGATCAAAGAATGCGGGGTGTGGCCAGTATCTGTCTCAGAATGTCAGAAATTGAGCAAATGGAAATAGAGAGGTAAAGGAAGAGGCCTCACAATGTTGAAGACCAACAACCACCGCCTCACTTAAAAAGAAATCAAGTTTGATGGGGGTGCGCATGCCAACACTTAGAGAGTGGATATAATCTGAACTCACTTCTTTATTCCTGAGGCAAGTAATCTCTCTCTCTCGTTGTTTTATCTCTCTATTAGGCTTCTATTTTTGCATTTGCCTCGTGAATGGTGTTTATATAAAGAAGGATTTGAAAATTTATTTTCCAAAAAAAAAAAAAACTAATAAACCAAGTGAGATTGTCTTTTATAGTCTAAGCTTTCTTTTTCTTTTTTTTTACACTTGAACAATATAATAATAATTAAACTAGGCTTTAATGTAGGATTCCTGAAATTTGTAGATAAGTTTAATTGAGAGAGACTAGTTAAGATGGTTCATTGGTATTTTTGAAGGAATTTAAAAGATGAAAGAAGAAGAAATAAGGAGAAATAGGTTTAAAATAAAATATATAATTAAATAGCTTAGCTAGCATTGATCAGAGCATTGTCTTACAACTGATATCGGTCAACATTGTCAGTGGCATTAAAATTAGGGGAAGAAAATTGAACACAATTTAGGGTTTGAGGAAATTTTTTGAAGCTTTCTTGCATAATTAAGCTCACTTCTTCAGATGTTTTCCAATTGTTGTGTCCCTTTACCGGGTTTCTATTGTTACATTTTATTTTTACATAAATTAAGAACAAGTGTTTATCATTTAATTTGTTTTGTCTATTGGGTTAGACATGAAAGTGTGTGCTAAAGGGTTTGAAATCACAAGCAAATCGAACCTACAACCTCCTACTTGTAAAAAAATATTTATGCCACTAGGTTACAATGTAATTCACGTTATTTTACTTATATGATATTAAGAAAATTGAACTTTTTTTTACATCAAATGAAGAATCTCATTCTTAGAAGCGCCTTGTTTAGATTCCTGTTAAAGGTTTGCAAGTGCAATTTGTTATCGCATATTAAATTTTAATGGAGTGATGATTAGTGGCTTATCATTATAATTGAGAATGTTAATCTTCTTCTTCTTCTATCATCCTCTCACTTTATTGACGGGTCACACTCTTACAGGTGAAGTGTCAGTTAGAGAAAGGAAAAGAGAAGAATAAGGAGTAACTGAGAATTGAATATGGCTTTTGCTGGTTATGAAGAGTATTTTGAATTGTGTGAAAAGAGCAATGTATATGTGCTGGTACTAGCATGCTTTATAGACATAATCTTGTGTGGTTGGGTTGTTTTATTGATAATTTGAAGTACCACATTTTTCTGATTTTACACACGTATCTTAAGCATTCAAACAACTCAATTGAGAATGTTCGAGACTTCGTCTTTGGATTTTGTCAAGTTCTCAGAGTGTTTTCATTTGATAAAAAGGGTGTTTTGAATTGAAAATGTTGCAGACATAAATAGTATCTTATGGTTATTATTATTAGCAAAGATTTCTATTTTAATTTGATAAAAAAAGAGAGAGATATATATAATGTTTATTTTATCTGTCATCATATTACAGTTTCAATTTGACTTTCTAGATGGTTTTGAAACGGGCAAGCTACTTGGAAGGTAGGAAATTACAAGAAGGAATCAACAGTAGTTCATTGACATAAAGCTCCTCCCCACCCCCCTCCCCCACAAAAAAAAAAACACAAGAAAACAAAACGGCTTGAACATAAAGCTTTGCTTTGAATCCACCGTTGAGGCTTATATTTGACCGCCTAGGTTTAATAGGAAATTTTGTTGGAAAAAAAGGCTGGTTGTATTTGTGTTGTTGGGATTCAGAAGCATGGCCACCGAGGTTACCCCTGACAGCTTATGAAGAGTTTTGCAGCCACCATTTTGTCCAAAAAACAGTACCACCTTTGACTTTTAATAGAAAATCAAGTTGGGTAATTTGAGAAGATTAATAAAGTTATTAAATTATTTTAAAATATTTATTTTATTGTTTTTTCCCCACTAATTTTTCTCACCTATAAATTGATATATTTCTCTGGTCCTAGTTATAGGGTAGAGAGAGAAAGTATTTTTCGGTCCTATTTATAAAACATTAAGAGAAATTTGTTGTATGAATATACAATTTTACCCCTTATTTATTATTATGTTGATTTTATTTACATGAAATATAATATATATTAAATAAGGATAAGGTTGGAAAGTTGTTAAATTTTAAATGAGAGTTAATAAAGTTTAAAATTTTTCTTAGTCTATATAAAATACATTAGAAGTAATTTATAAATAGGACAAAAAGAGTATAATCTAATCTGTTTCTCATTATCTCGTCCTCTATATTTATTTCTGTAACCATTCCCCAGCCTCCTTTGCTTGCATCATCAGAAGTGTGCTGCATCCTTGTTCCTTTATTGAGGGATCATCTTTTCACCGGTGCAGTCTCGAATAAGGAAAAAAAGAAGCATGAGGAGAATTGAATATTGCTTTTGCTAGTTATAAAGTGCATTTTGAATTATTTGAAAATATTATTACACTACTTTCAGTCATTAATATAAAAATTAGTTTAACTTTTAATTTACTCTTAAATATAAGATCCCAATTTATTTTATTTTTTATATTTATCCGTTTTTTTAAATAATTATTATAGTAGTTGTGCATTTCAAATGTTCAATTAAATGGTAGATTTATCTAATACTCCTCCTCTTCTAAATATAGACCCTTATACAAATGTAAGGGTCGTATATTTAGGACAGGAGAAGTACATGATTAGTAAAGATATTTTACGAAAGACAATATTTAATTATTATAAATAACTGACTTAAAAAACTTTTTTAATATATTCAAATTAGTTAACTAGTTCTTATATTACCTCCAGTCCTATTTATAAGAGCTATCTGACTAATTTGAAGAGATTCAGGAAAGAAGTTAGGTTAGTTATTTATAATAAATAGATGATGTATTTTCTAAAATATTTTTACTA
Source organism: Neltuma alba (assembly GCF_004799145.2). Classification (NCBI taxonomy): domain Eukaryota; kingdom Viridiplantae; phylum Streptophyta; class Magnoliopsida; order Fabales; family Fabaceae; genus Neltuma; species Neltuma alba. Next base: position 86,884 of record NW_021633207.1, read on the forward strand.
ATAAAGTGTATTGGCTAGAACTATTATTGTTAGAAGAACTATCTTAGGAAAAAATATATAAATATAAGAGACGAAGTGGATTGAAATCTTATATTTAGGATCAAAATAAAAATCAAATAAGATCTTATATTAATGACCTGAGACAGTATTAAGGATGAGAGGAAGTATTTTATATGTTGTGTCATAGGGCGGGCCGTTTTCGCTTATCTATTAATGTCTAGTACAAGGAATTTGCGATTTGGTGCTACGTAAATGTTTTGGCCCACGCGTACACTCAGTGCATGTTTTTATCTGATAAAAAGAATGTTCCTAAATGAAGCTGCTGTGCACATTATCTTATGGTTATTATTAATACTAAAACTTCCTATTTTCATTTGATTGAAAAAACGTATATAATACTTACTATATATCTCGTTATATTATAATAATTTAATTCTAGGGATTATTTTTTTATACTATTTTTTACTTTAAGAACATGTGAGATATATTTTCAACGTACATGTTTCTTCTAATTCTATTCCATTTGCATGTTCAAGGGCTAGACGTTTCTTCTAATTCTTGGCGATCTCATTTGAACTTTCCATCGTCGTTGGTGTAGGATTTTGTGAGCTTACAAGAGATAGACCTTAGTGGTTCCAAACAACTACAAGAGCTGCCCAATCTCTCCAAAAAGTAGTGGTACTTGGGCGATGTAAAGGTTCGTGCTATGTTCATTCCTCAATCTTGTCTCTCCACTCGCTTGTTGAGTTGAACTTATATGGATGCGTGAAACTTAGGAGTCTGAAAAGTGAGTTACATTTAAGATCTCTATAACATATCAATGTGATAAATGGCTGGAATCTCAAGGAGTTCTCAGCGTCATCGGATGAACTGAGAGGATTGGATTTAGGTAACACAGGAATTAGAAATCTTGCACTCGTCTGTAGGGCATTCCAGTAAATTGGAAGAGCTCTGTCTCAGTGGCTCAAGGCTCGTGAACCTTCCCAACCAATTATCTTTTCTGACAAATTTGATTATTCTTTCGCTTTACGCGTGTGGAATCATTGATGATTTAAAGTTACAAATCTTATTTGATGGCATGTTGTCTTTAAGAACAGTGGAGCTGATTGATTGTTGGAATTTAATTGAACTCCCCGGTAATACTAAACACCTTTTAGGATTGAAATCTCTTAGCGCAAGGGCTTCTAGGAGGCTTCGTTCTTTACCAGAACTAGCACCATCCATTGCACACCTGCAATGCGATGATTGCAAGTCGTTGGAAATTGTGTCAACTTGTAGGCCATCACGTGGTGACCCAATAGACTTCTCATTCAAGAATTGTGTGCAACTGAATGAACAATCGCTTCACAATATCATGGAGGCTGCTGTTTGTTCAATACCTTGTTATTTATCGAATAAAAATAAGAATTACGGGGATCGTTGCTCAATTTGTGTTCCCTAAAGCAGAGTACCAGAGTGGTTAAAATACAGAGCAGCACAAAGCCCTGTGATTGTTGAACTACCTCAAATTTCAGACTCAGAGGATTTCTTCTTCTGCGTTGTACGTGGTGGTAACTCAGACAATAATTTTAAGATCTCTTTGAAATGCCCATGCTACTTGGAAGGTTTTGATGCGGCACATTCAGAACTTGAAGTGTTTTTCGAGGTATGAAATCCGATCATGTTTTGATATGGAATGCTGCCTTGGCATATAAAGGGATAATGGATGAAATTAGAAGAAGAAATCAACGGTTGTTCACTAACATAAAGCTTCGCTTTGAATTCTCTGCTGTAATTTATGGGTTTAGAAAGTTAATGATCTCTGGCAAAAGGACAAGAAGAAAGTTAATGCTCAAAGAATGGGGGGTGTGCCCTGCCTATGTCTCAAAATGTCAGAAATTTGTTGAGTAAATGGAAATAGACAGGAAAAGGAAGAGGCCTCAAGATGTTGAAGAGCAGCAACTACCACTTTATAGTTAAAAAAAGATCGAGTTTGATGAGGGTAACCATGGCAACAAATGTCCTCTTTTTTCTTCCTTGCACACATGTATTCTAGTGGAGATTTAAAAGTTTGGTAGGTATATTCTCAAATGAATGAAATGGGTACTCTATTTTGAGAGTGGATATAACTTGAACTACTTTCTCTAGGCAAGCACTCTCTCTCTCTCTATGGTTATTTTTTCTCTCAATTAAGCTTCTATTTCTGCATTTTCCTCATTAATTTAGGATGTTTATTCTTGACTATCTCTTTAGCTCGGCCTAAAGCCCAGACTATCAAACATGATTGGGAAAAAAGAAGAAGAAAGACAAATTCAATTGAATTTTAATTAGATGGAAGAAGAGAAGACTGAGTCATATAAAAAAGGATTTGAAAATATATTTTGGAAAAAAATACTAATAAAGCAAGTGAGATTGTTTTATATGCACTAAGCTATTTTTCATACTTGAACAATCTAATTCTAATTAAACTAGGCTTTAGCGTAAGATTCCTAAAATTTGCAGATTAATTTAATTGAGGGAGACTAGTTAAAGTGGTTCACGAAAGGAGAAGAAATAAGGAGAAATAGGTTAAAAATAAACTATTATATAAATAAATAGCTTAGCTAGTATAGGTTAAAACATCGCGTTAAGACAGCATTAAAATATGGGGGAGAAAACTGAACATAACTTAGGGTTTAAGGATTTATTTTGAAGATTGCTCATATAAGCTCATTTCTTCAGATGTTTTCTAATTGTTCTGTCTCTTTACCAGGTTTCTATTTTTGTATTTTATTTTCCTCATAAATTAAGAAAAAGTGTTTATTCTTTAATTTGTTTGTCTATTGAGCTAGGCATGAAAGCGCATGCTAAATGGTTTGAAATTACAAACAGATCAAACCCGTAGCCTCCTAGCTGTTAAAAAATATTTATGCCATAGGTTGCAATGTTATTGGCATTATTTTACTCATATGATATTAGGAAAATTAAACTTATTTTATCTCACTTTGTTTAGGGGTCACCCTCTTACAGGCGAAGTCTCAGATAAGGAAAAAGAGAAGCGTTCTTTGCTGGTTATAAAAGTGTATTTTGAATTGTGTGAAAGAGAAATGTATATTTGCTGGTTACTAGCATGCTTTATGAACATATTCTGGTGTGGTTGGTTTGTTTTATCGATATTTTGAAGTACCACATATTTGTATGATTTTACACAAGTATCTTAAGGATGTAAACGACTCAGTTGAGGATGTTGTAGACTTGGTCTTTAGATTTTGTCGGGTTGACGAGAGTGTTTGCAATTGAAGATGTTACAGACATAAGTAGCATCTGATGGTTATTATTATTAGCAAAGCTTTCTATTTTAATTTGATAAAAAGAGACATATATAATGTTTATTTTATCTCTCATCACATTATGATTTCATTCTTGTTTTTATTTTTATATTATTTTTTAAGGACACGGGATATTTCCAAGACTATAAAATCAACAGTTGTAAGCTGTGAGTTTAATCGCATCCTCTCCCCACTATTTCCACATAATTTAGATTCTTCTGCGTATTTTTCTCTTCATTCTAGAATGGAAGCTACGATGGCGGAAGAATAGGAAATTTTCAGAGCAATGGAGAAACCAATTAAATGGTCCTGATATAAGATTAGTATCAACTACTAGGATACTACAATATTTCCTCAAATGAATAACTGATTTTTATCATATGATGCAGAACTCAACATGGAATTCTAAGCACTTTGAACCCTTTTATTATCATCTGATAGTACCAACTCACGGTTTGAAGGGAGATATAAATATATAACCATGACTTTGAATACACAAATAATTATCATGCTATTATTTTAAAAATTAGAACAAAACGTGGAAACAAGTAACTGAAGATAATAAATATTTGTTAAAAAATCGTTTGCCACATGGAACAGGAGACAATTCCATGAAACGATCATACAGGTGCAGCTTTCAGGGAAAGAAAATCTGAGATTTTGTTGGTATAGAAGTCTGGTTGTATGTTGTTGTTAGGATTTTGAAGCATGGCCAGTGAGGTTACCCCTGACAGCACAAGAAGAGTTTTGCAGCCACCATTTTGTCCAAACAAAATATCGGTGTCTAATCTGTCCCCAACCATGCAAATCTGTGACTTCTGAATTCCAAATCTGTCATTTGGGGATATCAGACCAGATTCAAGGCAAACTTCTTGAGCAAAATGTTAAGTTCTTTCATTCACACATCAAGTGGGAAAACCATATTTGAGGCACTTATACTTTCTCTAGATTTTTAATTTGATACCCATGTGTTTTTTTCCTCTTAATTAAATCATTTAATTTTGCTTTTTTACCAATATTAGCTCTTGTAATTTTGTTCTATTAGTATTTTTAGTCTATATGCAAGAGTTAACGATGTTAATAAAACAAAATTAAAGATTTAATTAAGAAAAAGTACCAAATTGAAAATTGAAAAAAAAAAATAATTACCTCCAAAATGGTTTTTCCAATTGGGAAATATAAAAGCTTACTTGTTAGCTAAGTAGTCCATCATGAAAGTGGAGGGCTTTCCAACCACTAGTGGCTCACGTTGAGTAGATCCACTAAGAGCACCAACCATAGATCCCCCACCTAAAATCAATCAGACATCATATACAATTATGGGAGCATTAGATAGATTATTAACTTTGGCGAAAAATATCAGGCAATTTCATATTTATAAGGAAGTTTTAATGATGTCTACACTGAAACTTAAAAGTACTGCTCAACATGACAAGTGACACATAACAAATATGCCATGCAATTGAATCATTTGAAACTTTCTCTATCTCGTAGTCTATTGGCAAGCTCAGAACCAGTTATTTCGCCGTCTGGTCAACATGAATTTCGCTTGGTGTTATTAAAAGGAAAATCCAAGATGTTGCATAATTAAGATTTGCAATATCATTTGTAAACACAGTAAGAGGAAAGGTGGTTTAACCTGCCCATTCTTGAGCATCCGTGAGATGAGTAACAGCATCGCGGTTTGTTGCAATGAACAGACATCCAGGATTTTCACGTATGCAAAGTGTTCCGTACCTTTAATCATGACGAAAGTGCTTTTATTATGAGGATAAAAAAATATCTATTAAGTACTACCATAGCATACTGGCACAATGCTCAATTCTACAATACTTTGTTAAACACTCCAACTCACATAATGGTCCCTAAGGTGACTGATGCTCCTTACCTTCATGTAAGAAAAACATATCACAAATGTCTTGTATAAGCCAACACCACCCCAAACAACCCCCCCCCCCCCCAAAAAAAAAAAAGCATCCATGCAGTCAAGGATGAGAGGTGCATTAGAGTTAAAACTGAGGAACCGCTGGCACGTAGCTTCCAGTGATTTCAAATGAGCATCGTCTGGATTAGAGTGCTGCCATTCAATAAGCATCTATATAAGTGGTTCATTTTCCTTCCTCACAACCTTCATTTCCGACATAGCTTCTGGTTCCATAGAGAAGTAGCCATAATCTCCCACTGTTGAGGCATATTAGGACCTATCGGTGTCCTTCTACATAAATGTGGGGTGGCCACATGATTCAGCAGCCAACTCCAACCAATAAGAAACTCACCCCACCTCCTTTAAGACCTTGGGATCCATAATGCTTGGCTGCTAACTTATATGCCATGATTTACAGTTGACAGTATTTTTGATAAACCATATTGCCTTCTTAAAAGCTTCTTTTAGTTCTTTTAATTTGCCACCAGCTGGATTTTGTTTTGAGCCCTCTCAAATGATACCTCAGCAACTACCCTGTAGCATCCTTATCCCTTAAACTCCTATCTGCAACAGCATTATCCCTGGCCCCATTTAGATACAGTGAATGATTACGGGGTGGCATAAACAGCTTCACATGAAATCATTCCTATTGAAGAATGGACTACGATGTACCATAATTATACAAAAAGCAACTATTTACTTCGCTCCTCAGTTTGCATTCCACTCATACATCTTAGATAGCACTCAAGGCATCTGTTTGAGGACCGTAGGATGAGGAATACAAAAACTTAATTTTGTGTGCCTTAAAAAGTGCCCTCCATAACATGCCATAGAAGATAGGGTCCCTGTTTTTTACCTCTGACAGAGGAATATACGGAGCAATAAAATGAGCCGTCTTCTTAACTGTATCCACTACACCTGTTTCACTGAAGCACTCGATGTGCAGCTACTTTCTAATTTTTGTATCCTAAGAAAATATCACAGCTTCACAGATACCTCCTAACCACCCTGGCCATTCATTTCCAATAATACATGGCTAGCAAAGAGCACAGATTTGCTCATACCTCATAACATCTGTAGCCATTCGTTTCCAATAAAGAATGGCTGACAAATATCACAGCTTTGCACATTCCTCTTAACATCCGACGCCATTCATTTCCAATAAAAAAGCACTGCCAACTCTTCACAAAGCTTCATCTTCGCTCACCAAATTCTTCCCATTTCTTTTCAGCGATCCTTGCTGCCATGTGAACTAAGGTGGCTATCTGGAACAGTTTGCAGCATTGAAATTATCTTCAGATAAAGCTCCTTCCCAGAAAGAGCATCTGCAAAAGGATTATCTCCGCCTCTTCTATACACAATCTCACAACTGAGCCCATACAACTTGTTAATCCACTTGAAATTCTTGGGCCACCTGCTTTAACTCCAATGTATGCTTCAGAGGCAGGTGATCAATAAGAATTTTGGATTTTCAGCCAAACAGGTGCTTTCTCCAATTTTTCCAACCAAACACACCCACTTCCGTCTCCTCCAAAAAAAACCCAACCAAACACTATGCTGCTCCTAAGTCCCAACTTGTTAATCAATAAGGTGATTATTGATTGTTGCTCCTGACTACTAACAGCAAGTAATATAAGAAACTCACACAGTTACAAATGTCCTGTATCACATATTGTTACAAACTACATTTTGTTTGCAGAGAAAAAGGTTCTCGTACATATATAATCGGTCCAGACACAAAAATGCCTCCCTTTTATAAGGAAAAGGAATCTATTTCCTATAGTCCTTTCTATGGAAATGGAATTATAAAACGATATTAATGCCGCCCATGATGACTTTTTTTCTTCCATCAAAACGCAGTAGTCAAGTCTCTAACTTGAGTGTAAAAATGAACGTCATATCATATGTGCTTGTGTTAGTTTTTGATATCTTACTGAATCTTATAGTAGTTGAAGTAGCGATCGAACCCAACAACAACAGCTCCAACCTAATAATGAAGACACTTCTTAGATGAGGACCAAAGAAAAAGGCACGCTACTTAGAAACGAGGTAAGTTAATGCATACAGAATTACCAATAACAACTTTTGATGGCTAAAAAAGTTTGGAGGATCTTAGTATCTTACATCCTCATCATGCTCCATGAGAAATCCCGGCTTCAACTCTATCTTTTTCGCTCCATCTTCCTAAAGGAACAACACGTGTGAAGGATGAGAGAGTATCATAGATGGCAACTCCATATTTAATCTATGTATGGCAAATGACATAACTATCAAAATCCTAATAAAATGTGAGTCCCTTGTCAAATTTTGAATACAAGCATCAGGGCTACAATAGATTTGCACATACTGTCCTGAACTGTTGGGAAATATGACCTTAGACATCAAGCATAGCCATAAAATTCTAGATGAAATTAAAATGTTCTCTGTAGTTAAAATGTATACATCTATACGTTGCATTAGCTTATTTCTCCTTTAATTCTTAATGCTCTCACATTTTATTAGATTGTAATTGTAAAGTAACCACCAATTCTTAAACCTTGAATACACTCCACCGAAACCCTAAACTATAATATGCTGTGCATATCAGTTAAACTTGATTTTAAATAGTAGTAGTAATTTAGTAGTAAATAGCAGCAACAACAACAAAAATAAGTAAATCTTTTGCGTGATTCACACAAATTTGAAAGCATAGAAAGAAACAACCAGTATGGCTTTCGTGTAACAGAACTAAAATCATACCGGCCCACCAAGGTACTGATACCCAGCAAGCTCAAGCTCCTTCAAGATGCCATCTTCTCCAATGACATAAACCTAAATAAAACTCGATGATCAGTCCTTTGCATTCACCAACATACATCGGGGCAAAGGATAGTTAGGATTGCGAAAGATACAGGCACAAAAGTGATACCGTTCAGTAATATTGCTCAACATATTCATTGCACACGGATATCAAGGTAATGGAAGTTGCGTTTTAGGTTTAAACACAAATAAATACAAAGGATCTACTGCAGAACAAGTAGCCCAAACATACAACTAAGAGCATTCATGAACATGAAATACATGGAAGTTCCTATTTCAAACTGATTCTGCTTTTCAGGTGAGATGGGCATCTAGCCCTTGGAATAGCAATTAAATAGAATATTAATTTCAGGTCGACCGCGAACTAAAACGATAGGTCGTACCTTTTTATCTTTCGGGAAATTAATGGATTTCAAATATGCAGCAGCTGCAAAAGATGATGCAAAAATTTCCTCCTGAAGCGATTCAGGAATTAAAGGTTATAATCATTGATCTTTGTGCCAATCGAGAAAGTGAAGAGCGAAAACTGTGGACTGACCTCATTAACATTCAGGCCAAGAGTCTCAAACTTCTTTCCGTATTGTTTCCTTGACTTAGTAGAGTTGTTAGTAACAAAAACTAATCTTTTGCCCTACAGAAGTTTATCAACAGTTGTAAACACCGAAATCTCAAATTTTGATGCTATCATAAACCGAAGCAAGCTAAGACGGGCGGAAAATCCCCAAAAGAAAAAAATTCAAAGGATCAAAGAACACCAGTTGCTTACAATTTACAAATGCAAGTAACTGGCTGCAATACTAAGCAGTAACAAACCTTTGCCCGAAGCATGTCAAGAGTTTCTGGGACTCCTTCAATTAAGCTATCTCCTTTCCATATAACTCCTGCGAATGATGTTAAAAGGGAATGTGTGATAAGAAAGAAATGCTGCATCAATACAAAATTGATGCCGTTAAGATTATAGGGATGGAGAGATTTAATCGGTTTCAAATTTGGACATGTGGAAGTACTGTACCGTCACAGTCGAAGATAAAAGTCTCGACGGAATCAATGAGCTCATCAGCGTTCTTTAATGGTTGAGCTGATGCGCGCGTCGTGAAAGTTTCCATTGCAGATCGGTTACTGTTGGCCTTTCTGTTCCATCTGACGCTCGCAAACTTGGATGATGGGTTCTTGATAGAATGATAGTGTTTGTTGAGGCCCACTAATTTGAAGTCTGTCGGACCTGATTGGAACCAAAATCTACAAGGAAGAACAGCAGAGCGAGAAACGATGGGAGCGGACGTGCCCACAAGCATCTCCTTAGCACAATTTTCGATCTGATTTTCTTTGATTTTCCCCCTTATCGTTTTTTCAGTGATCCGTATACTGAAACAGGAGCATACACCATTGAGAGGGAGACGATAAAGGGAGACCTGGAGGAGACGATAAGGTAGCTTTGTGTGTGGGAGAGAGAGGATGCATTCGAACTTGTGGTTTGGGAGGGGGAAGCAAATCATTTTCACCATCAAGCCACAAGTTCGACAAACGATAAGGTTAGCTACTGAGCCACAAGTTTGTACCGTATAACCCATAAGTCATTGTTTTTGGTGTCAGAGAGACTCCCAAGTCCCAAGTCAAAGTCATGAAGCTAAACTGTATGGGCTCCCACTTTCACTTTCATTGTTAATCATTTTGGAAACTTCGACGCTCCCAGAGAGCGTGATGTAAGATAGTATCCATCAAATATTGCACAAAGGACTCCCGAGTGAGCTCCTTCTTCCACTTATATGAAGCCTATAATACTCCTTTGTGCACTTCCAGCTCTGGTTCACACTTCTCAATGCAACACATACAGTTCTCTCCTTGCTTCTTGATCAAATAGATATGGCCATTTATGCTGCTTCATCCTCTTCCTCTGCTCCATCCCTGCCCAAAAAAGTATGATGATTTCATCATCTTTAGGGGTGAGGACGCTCGCTCCAACTTCACTGGCCACCAATATAGACTGCCAACCCCAAAGGACATGAGATCTCACCATCACTTCTGCGAGCAATCGAGGATTCATGTTATGCTTCTTCGAGATTGTACTCGGAAGTTAATGGGCAGATCGTTATTCCTGTCTTCTATATAGTTGAGCCATCTCATGTGCGCAATCAGATTAGGCTTTACGAGCAAGCCTTTGAGAAATTTGAGAGAGATCTCAAGGACAACCAGCATAAGATGCAAATCTGGAAGCAAGCTTTCAACGAAGCTGCAAACTTAGCTGGTGACGACTCTCACACATGCAGGTAATAAATTCATTCACATTCTTCTATTCACAAATGATGGCGTTAGCAATGATTCATGATGGATCAAGTAATTAGGAAATCTTAATCATTTTCTGATAAATATATATATATTTTTTAAATGCTCATGGCAATGCTGAACCCGCTACCGGCAAGCGAGCCTTGGTTTTCAGCAACGCTGGTTTTCCTCAAAAGTGA